>NC_134398.1:32017232-32241128 GCF_050003625.1 Haematobia irritans
TTCTATGGAAATAAAATTTTGACAAAATTCTCTATAGAAAAAAAATGTTGACAAAATTTTCTATAGAAATTAAACTTTGACAAAATTTTCTATAGAAATTAAATTTTGACAAAATTTTCTATAAAAATAAAATTTTGACAAAATTTTCTATAAAAATAAAATTTTGAGAAAATTTTCTATAGAAATAAAATTTTGACAAAAGTTTCCACTGAAAAAAAACTTTTACAAAATTCTCTATAGAAATAAAATTTTGACAAAATGTTCTATAGAAATAAAATTTTGACAAAATTTTCTATAAAAATAAAATTTTGACAAAATCTATATATATAAAATTCAAATTATGTTTGTTTATTTGTTTGTTTGTTTGTTTGTTTATTTGTATGTTCCGGGTTGGCGCGAAAACGGCTGAACCGATTTACTTGAAACTTTCAGAGATCGTGGGGGGCACTCATGTGCTGAAAATAGGGTACCTCATTTTTTGACATATGGTCGCGGAGAGGAACCTCCCCTTTGTCCGACTTTTTGAAAATTAAACCAAACTTGACCGATTTGCACGAAGTTTTCAGGGATAGTAGGGGGTGATCCCTAGACAAAGATTGGCAATTTTTTTTTCGAAATTTGATCGGGAGGGGGTACCTCCCCTTAAGCGACTTTTTGTTTGTTTGTGTGGTCCGAGTTGGCTACGAAACGGCTGAACCGATTTACTTGAAACTTTCAGAGATCGTAGGGGGCGTTCATGTGGTGAAAATAGGGTACCTCATTTTTTGACACCTGGTCGCGGAGGGGGACCTCCCCTTTGTCGGACTTTTTGAAATTTGGACCAAAGTTGACCGATTTGCTTGAAATTTTCATTGAAGGTTGGGCTTGGCATCTAGACAAAGATCCGCTACTTTATATTTCGATATTTGGGGCGGAGGGGGGCCTCCCCTTTGTTCGACTTTTTTTAAAGTACAGTGAAAAAACTAAAATTCTCTAAATTATCTGAGATTTACAGAGAACATGTGATGAGGTTATGGAATTAATATGGGGTACCCGATGATTTCATATGTGGATGGGGAGGGGGACCTCCCCCTTGCCCTACTTTTTGAAACTTGGAACAAAATTATGCGATTTGCTTGAAATTATCATTGAATGTTGGGGTTGGCATCTAGACAAAAATCTGCTACATTATTTTTCGATATTTGGTCGGGGAGGGGGACCGCCCCTTTGCCCGACTTTTTTTTAAAGTACAGTGAAAACAAAACTAAACTCCCCCGACTGAAATTTTACGGAAAAAATGGGTGAGGTTATGAAATTTATATCAGGTTCCTGATTTTTTAATAAAAATAAGGGCATAGGGAGACATCCGCTTCTCTTAAGTACATGCAGAGAAACAATTAAACTTTACCGAGTTACTTGAAATTTACAGAGCACTTTGGAGAGATCGTAACCTCCGTCAACCGTAATAGTTGATACCTGATTTTGTGATATTTGGACGGAAGAGAGGCCGCCCCTTTAGGCTTATAATTTGCTTGACATTTTCTGGGACGTTTACAAAAGATACGCCTTTCGACATTTGGTCGGGGAGGAGGCCCTCCTCTAAAACTGCAAAAAAAATTTTAAGTTTTCTTGAAATTTACAAAAGCAGTGGGGGAAGGTTATGAACGAAGAGGCAACCTTCCTTGCCCCACACTTGAAGGAAAGTTTCAAGAATTTTCAGGGAAAGTTAGGGGTGCTATTCACTACGGTGTTTGTCGATATTGTATCGGGGAAAGTGACGTCCCTTTAAAACAATAGAGCAAAATTTAAACATCGCCGATTTACTTGAAATTTACAGGGAACATGGGAGGAGGTGATTAAATTTATACATGATTTTTAAATTAGTATATGATTTCGATATCTGGTTGGGGAAGGGGAAAATTGAAATAAACTTTGTCGATTTACTTCGATAGAATTTATAGGGACCATTGAGTAGTTGCGAAATTAATATAGGGTACGTGATAGTCCGATATCAGGTCGGAGTGGAGCGAAGGTGGGGGGAGGGTTCCCTTTTGTCCGTTTTTTTTTTCTTAAATTGAAAGTAGAGGGTTGTCCGAAAATGGGAACTCGGTACATAATTTTTGATTTTTGCATAGGCTTCTGCCAGACTTCTTTTTAGTAAAGAACTTAAATTTACATGAAATTGGCAGCCAACGTATAGGGTGCATCATTTTCCAACATTTTAGCAAATGTTAATGTGGTAAAATTTTTTACTACTTTTGCTTTTTCCGATTTATTGGATGGGACACAGTAATTCTTTGTATGTTATAATAGAGTGCTTAATTTTCAGATATGTTGAGGAGAAGGATACCTTTCCTTGACAAACCACACTTAAAATTCACAAGAAATATAGAAGATTGTCTACTTGAATACAGAACATTATTTACATTTTTTGAGGAAAGGGTACACCCTCTCCCCGACATTTTTGAAGACGAACCGTTTTACATATGCGTATCCGCCGTATTTGTACCTATAAACGAAAAAGCAAGTAGTCCGATTTGTATGAAAGAATTCAAATCTTTTCGAAGTTGTTCTCAGCATGAAGGATATGGTTGACTAAGTTGACGCAAAATGTTCCTACAAATACGCTTCGGAAGGCGCAGCGAAGCGGGCCGGGTTACGCTATTTTCTATAAAAATAAAATTTTGACAACATTTTCTAAAGAAATAAAATTGTGACAAAATTTTCCGTAGAAATAAAATTTTGAGAAAATTTTCCACAGAAATAAAATTTTGACAAAATTTTCTATAGAAATAAAATTTTGAAAAAATTTCTATGAAAATAAAATTTTGACAACATTTTCTATAAAAATAAAATTTTGACAAAATTTTCTATAGAAATAAAATTTTGAATTTAAAATTTTTTCTATAGAAATAAAATTTTGAATTTAAAATTTTTTCTATAGAAATAAAATTTTGACAAAATTTTCTATAGAAATAAAATTTTGAATTTAAAAATTTTTCTATAGAAATAAAATTTTGACAAAATTTTCAATAGAAATAAAATTTTAAATTTAAAATTTTTTCTATAGAAATAAAATTTTGACAAAATTTTCTAAAGAAATAGAATTTTGACAATATTTTCTATAGAAATAAAAATTTGATAAAATTTTCTAGAGAAATAAAATTTTGAAAAAAATTCTATAAAAAATTTTCTATAAAAATAAAATTTTGACAAAATTTTCTATAAAAATAAAATGTTGACAAAATTTTCTATACAAATAAAATTTTGACATAATTTTCTATACAAATAAAATTTTGACAAAACTTTCTATAAAAATAAAATTTTGACAAAATTTTCTATAGAAATAATATTTTGACAAAATTTTCTATAGAAGTAAAATTGTGGCAACATTTTCGATAGAAATAAAATTTTGATAAAATGTTCTATAGAAATAGAATTTTGACAATATTTTCTATAGAAATAAAAATTTGATAAAATTTTCTAGAGAAATAAAATTTTGAAAAAAATTCTATAAAAAATTTTCTATAAAAATAAAATTTTGACAAAATTTTCTATAAAAATAAAATTTTGACAAAATTTTCTATAGAAATAAAATTTTGACAAAATTTTCTATAGAAATAAAATTTTGAAAAAAAATTCTATAGAAATAAAATTTTGACAAAATTTTCTATAGAAATAAAATTTTGACAAAATTTTCTATACAAATAAAATTTTGACAAACTTTTCAATAGTAATAAAATTTTGGCAAAATTTTCTATAGAAATAAAATTTTGACAAAATTTTCTATAGAAATAAAATTTTGATAAAATTTTCTATAAAACTATAATTTTGACAAAATTTACTAAAAAAATAAAATTTTGACAAAATTTTCTATAAAAATGAAATTGTGACAAAATTTTCTATAAAAATAAAATTTTGACAAAATTTTCTATAGAAATAATATTTTGACAAAATTTTCTGTAGAAATAAAATTTTGACAAAATTTTCCGTAGAAATAAAATTTTGAGAAAAATTTTATAGAAATAAAGTTTTGACAACATTTCCTATAGAAATAGAATTTTGACAATATTTTCTATAGAAATTAAAATTTGATAAAATTTTCTAGAAAAATAAAATTTTGACAAACTTTTCTATAGAAATAAAATTTTGACAAAATTTTCTATAAAAATAAAATTTTGACAACATTTTCTATAAAAATAATTTTGACAAAATTTTCTAAAGAAATAAAATTTGGACAACATTTTCTATAGAAATAAAATTTTGACAAAATTTTCTATAATAATAAAATTTTGACATAAATTTTTCTCCTCCAAGAGGTTTCGAAGTTCAAATCTGGGGATCGGTTTATATGGGGGCTATATATGGACCAATTTTTGCATGGTTGTTAGAGACCATATACTAACACCACGTACCAAATTTCAACCGGACCGGATGAATTTTGCTTCTCTTAGAAGCTCCGGAGGTCACATCTTTGACCGATATGTACCAATTTTTACATGGTTGTTAGAGGCCATATACTAACACCACGTACCAAATTTCAAACGGATCGGATTAATTTTGCTCCTCCAAGAGGCTCCGAAGGTCGGGATCGGTTTATATGGGGGCTATAAGTTAAAGTGGTCGGATATAAAAATTTAGTACCTATCCACGAAAAAATATCCGCAATTTGGGGAAAAAATTTCAATATGGGCAACACTACGAGTATCTGCAACTTTCTGTAGGTTAAGCTTTCTAGTGTCAAAATAAATTGTCCTTAATATTATATAAATATCATATCCTAAAATTACAATTGCACACTTTTTCATATTTCATATCTTTAATTAATTTTTTTCAGTGTGTCAAAATAAATTGTCCTTAATATTATATAAATATCATATCCTAAAATTACAATTCCACAATCTATCATATTTCATATCTTTAATTTATTTTTGTCAGTGTGTATTTTTTATTGCTTGCTTTTTATGGATGCCAGATTTAATTGACATCAAGATGATTATTAGCATTAAGCGGTGAATAAACTCTTTGGTGAGTAATAAGCCTCTCACTCTCCCTTACAGTTTCTTATGTTCGCTCTCTATCAAGAAAGACCCCCTAATGTGATGACATTATATATTATCCCACTATATTGGACAAATTTCCTAACAGTTTTAATAAGAAATTTATATAAATTCTTTTATGGAAACTTTTGAAAGTAATCACGAAACATTTTTACTTTTAATTGGCATAAGAAATTTCAGCAAAAATCTAAACATTTCTTCAAATCAAACTTGTGTTTGTGTCTTTACTGTAAGAAAATTGTGCCTTATTTCACAGAGAAAAACCGTTAACGAAAACATCGAAAAATTACAAAGATTCATGTGCTAAAATAATGAAAAGAAATTTAAGTAAATGGCATAAACTTTGTTTTAATAAAAATTTCATTATTTAAAAAAAAAATCTTAATATTATGTAAATTGCGTGCCCTAAAATTTGCACAGTCTTCATTAATAGATAAATAATTTTCCAACATATATATTTTATTTTTTATCATGATTTTTGGAAGTTTGATATTTGTTGACAACAACAAGATGATCATTAATAGTATGAGGTGAATAAACCATTTACTCAGTAATAGGCCTCTCACTCTCCCACTGTCTCTCAAAAATTTGAAGGTAGTATTATAAATTTTGTTTTTTCTTTTTTTTTGAAATTTTATTATTTACAGTTATTTTATAGTATTTTATATTGCAACAATATTTTTGAATGCCTGATTTTGTTGACAACAAGATAATTATTAATAGTAAGGGGTAAAAAATCGTTTACACGGTAAACAGCCTCTCGTTTTCTATCTTTCACTCTCCCTCTTAGACTTACTCTATTAAAGAGAATAATGAATAAAACAGCTAATTTGACATCACTGATGTTTATTAACAGTACGAGTACAAGGTGAATAAACCATTTCTCGTTCTTTCTCTCTCGCTATCTCCCATCTTTACTCTCCATTTAAGAGAGTATATAAAGTTCTTAGCTAAAAAAAAAACCTATCTAATCCAATTGCTTTATCTATTATCTTCAATATAAGACAAATTCCCATTAGTTTTAATGATTATTTTATGCAAATTTTCCATCACGAAAACTTTTCAAAGTAATCACAAAACATTTCCACTTTTAATTAGCAGAAGAAATACCCGAAAAACAAACGGAATTTAAGGAAAACTTTTAACTTTCGTATTTATTTTACTGAATTGAAAACAAATACAAATTAATGTTTATCAATAGTACCATCATTATGGGGGCTATACAATTTTACAATAAACATGAACATGGACCCATTTCCACACAAGTGAAATCTGATTGTTTAAACGTTATTTCATTTTCCAAGAATAAAAGAAAATTTCTATTATCTTTTATTTGACTTTGGTCGAATAGCATTTACAAAGTGAATATTTAAATAAGACCAATAATGGAATAGAATTATTCAAATCATCATTTAAAAATGGATACAAATCAAATAGCTCTTGGCAAATATTTAGAGAAATTTTTTCATTAAAGAGAAAAATGAGAATTGCTACAAAAAGCAAAAGAAATAGAGGAATAATTAACAAACGTTACTAAAATTTTAAAATATTAAATAATTGGTTCTATGGAAAATTTTGTCAAAATTTTATTTCTATCGAAAATTGTGATAAAATTTTATATCTACAGAAAATTATGTCAAAACTTTATTTCTATAGAAAATTTTGTCAATATTTTATTTCTAAAGAAAATTTTGTCAACATTTTATTTCTATAGAACATTTTGTGAAAATATTATTCCTATGGAAAATTTTGTCTAAATTTTATTTCTATAAAAAAAATTTATTAAAAATCTTATTTCTATAGAAAATTTTGTCAACATTTTATTTCTATAAAAAAATTTTGTCATAATTTTATTTCTATAGAAAATGTTGTCAAAAATTTTATTTCTAAAGGAAATTTTTTGTGAATTTTATTTTTATATAACATTTTGTCGAAACTTTAATTTCTATCGAAAACTTTGTGAAAATTGTACTTCTATAAAAATTTTATCAAACTTTCAATTCTAAAGAAAATTTTGTTAAATTTTATAACTATAGAAAATTTTGTCAAAATTTTATTTGTATAGGAAATTTTGTCAAAATGTTATTTCTATAGAAAATTTTATCTAAATTTAATTTTTTTTTCAAAAATTTTTTTCTATCGAAAATTTTGTTTAGTTCTATAGAAAGTGTTGCCAAATTCTATTTCTTATAATTTTATTTCTATAGAAAATTTTGTCAACATTTTTTTTTCTAAAGAAAATTTTGTCAACATTTTATTCCTATAGAAAATTTTGTGAAAATATTATTCCTATGGAAAATTTTGTCTAAATTTTATTTCTATAGAGAAGTTTGTCATAATTTTATTTCTATAGAGAAGTTTGTCATAATTTTATTTCTATAGAAAATGTTGTCAAAAATTTTATTTCTAAAGGAAATTTTTTGTGAAAATTTTATTTCTATAATTTTTTTTGTGAAAATTTTATATAAAGTTTTGTCGAAATTTTAATTTCTATCACAAACTTTGCGAAAATTTCACTCCTATAAAAATTTTATCAAACTTTCATTTCTAAAGAAAATTCTGTTAAATTTTATTTCTATAGAAAATTTTGTCAAAATTTTATTTTTAATAGAAAATTTTGTCAAAATTTTATTTCTATAGAACATTTTGTCAAAAGTTTGTTTTGATAGATAATTTTGTCAAAGTTTTTTTTTTTTATAGAAAATTTTCTCTCAAAAGTTTATTTCTATTGAAGATTTTGTCAAAATTTTATTTCTATAGAAAATTTTGTCAAAATTTTATTTCTGTAGAAAATTTTGTCAACATTTTATTTCTATAGAACATTTTTGCAAAATTTTACTGCTATAGAACATTTTTGCAAATTTTTATTTCTACAGAAAATTTTGTCAAAATTTTATTTCTATAGAAAATGTCACAATTTTATTTCTATTGAAACTTTTCGATAGATAATTTTGTCATAATTTTATTTCTATTGTAAATTTTGTCAAAAGTTTGTCGTCAGTGTTTTATTTCTATAGAAAATTTTCTCAAAAGTTTATTTCTATAGAAGATTTTGTCAAAATTTTATTTTTATCGAAAATTTTTTGAAAATTTTATTTCTATAGCAAATTTTATCACAATTTTTTTTCTATAGACAATTTTCGATAGATAATTTTGTCATAATTTTATTTCTATAGTAAATTTTCTCAAAAGTTTATTTCTATAGAAGATTTTGTCGAAATTTTATTTTTATAGAAAATTTTGTCAAAATTTTATTTCTATAGAAAATTTTGTCAACATTTTATTTCTATAGTAAAATTTCTCAAAAGTTTATTTCTACAGGAGATTTTGTCAAAATTTTATTTCTATAGAAGATTTTGTCACAATTTTATTTTTATAGGAAATTTTCTCAAAAGTTTATTTTTATAGAAAATTTTGTCAAAAGTTTATTTCGATAGATAATTTTGTAAAAATTTTATTTTTATAGAAAATTTTCTCAAAAGTTTATTTTTATAGAAAATTTGATCAAAATGTTATTTCTATGGAAAATTTTGTTAAAAATTTTATTTCTATAGAAAATTTTGACAAAATTTACATTGGGTTTAGTAAATAACCCGAATTTATTCTGATAATTGGTTGACAGTTTTGCTGCACGTAAAGGATGCTGATGAGGAATGTGGTAATTCCGAAACAGCTGTCCATCCAACCATCTTGCAGTCATAGGGCTTTACTCAAATAAAATAGGCAAATATACTTTACCTCTGTTGGTTAAGCTCTTCTTATAGTTTAGTCAATGCAATGGTTTTAAGCTGAGATCACAATAACAAATAAAATTTTGTTTCTATAGAAAATGTTTAAAATTTTTATTTCTGTAGACAATTTGGTCAAAATTTAATTTCATTGGAAAATTTTGTCAAAATTTTATTTCTATAGAAAATTTTGTGAAAATTTTATTTCTATAGAAAATTTTGTCAAAATTTTATTGCTATAGAAAATTTTGTCAAAATTTTATTTCTATAGAAAATTTTGTCAACATTTTTTTCTATAGAAAATTTTGTCAAAGTTCCATTTATACAGAAAATTTTGTCAACATTTTATTTCTATCGAAAATGTTGTCAAAAATTTTCTTCTATCGAAAATTTTTCAAAATTTCATTTCTACAGAAAGTTTTGTCTAAATTTTATTTTTATAGAAAATGTTGTCAAGAATTTTTTCAAAGTTTTATTTATATAGAAAATTTTGTCAAAATTTTATTTCTATAGAAAATTTTGTCAAAATTTTATTTCGATAGAAAATTGTGGCATTTAAGACATCATTTTTATTAAAATATAATTGTGTTGACTGTGGTTCATATAATTAATAAAAATTAAAGAACAATGAGGCGTATACTTCATATTATTCAAAGAGAAATAAAGTATACGCACCCAAAAACGAATCTAAAATTTAAAATACTTTTAAGCTCACATCATTTACTAATGAACAATTTATGCAAAAAATAATAGAAATTTAGTGTCAATGTACTATGTGAAATTCATGGTCTTCATAGGTTAGGTTAAAATTTTTGTTTGTTCAGAACATTCAACTATCACTACTACAATATATTGTTGCATGGTTCATACTTCTATGGAAATTTACCTGAATTTTGCAAAATTTGCTTTTTGTTTTATAAAGTAGACTTTAATTAGAGTATATACCTGTAAAATAAAGAAAGGAAAAATTATTAGTAAATATTTCAAAAATATAATAACAATAATTCTTGCAAAATGTATAGAAATTTCAGATTGATAAAAATATGTAGAAGTCTGTAAAACAAGCGAGCAAGATCTCAAGTAGCGCAGAGTTTATAATACATCATCCCACATTATACGGTTAGCAATTTAATTACAGAGTTTTTAATATTGAGTTTAAATACTAGCCCGATGACCTTTAGTTGAAAGAATGAGACCAATCAATGAAATTTCTCTCCCTACTCCGCAGTATTGCCAGTACTGGTCATTTTTCCTAAAATTTTGGAATAATTTTTCGAGAGTTGAGGACTTTGGTAGTAGGCTGGGGAATTTCCATAGATTTGGGGGGATTTTTTGTCCCTAAATTTAGGGTATTTTCTTCGAGAGTTAGGGACTTTGGTATTTGGTGGGAAGTTTCCATAAAGTTAGGGATTTTTGAGTGTATTTTTTCGAAATCGAAATGGTTCACATTAAATTTTTTTAATTTCTACACGATTATTAAAAAAAGACAATCAATCGTTAAAATTAAAAAAAAAAAAAAAACTTTGACAACCATGGCATACCAAAAAGGTGCAACTGGAACCTTTGGACAGGATTTTATTTTGGGGGCTCAAGCGCTAATTTATATTTTTACTCAGCTTGGCTACGAAATTTTTCTACATTTGTGAAATCATTTTGTAAAGACTCGGGGCTAAATATTGCCCCCCACATCAGTGTTCATCACTGATTTGAACAACATATTCCATAAATATAGAAATAATGATGTTGGTTCTCCGACATATTGATCTACCAGACAATTTAATTACTTGAGTATTTAGAAGTAAATTTTCGTTCATAAATACATAGAAAACAACCACCGGTCCCCAGATAATGTGTTTCGAAATTTTGATTTTATTGTAGCTCGCTAGCTGGTATGGCAAATATTTTATATATATAATTTTTTAATTTTATTGATTTTCTACACCACGTTATTTTATTTTTTGTTATAAAAAATATTGAATAAAATTATTGGGGATTTTTGTGGGGAACTTTATTTTAAATTGGGGATTTCTGGGGACAAAAAAAAAATACTGGCAACATTGGTGTAAAGCAACGTATATGACTTCTATTTAATAGCATAAAAAGACTATCAGTTGAATAAATTTTAACCAACGATCGATTTATACGAACGCACTGCCAAACCTATGCTACTCAAATCAAAAATCAACCAAAAATCTATAAGCTGGCCTCCCCATCGAAGACTTATACCCATAATTGCTTTGAACTCAACCTTTTGGAGAATAAGTGATGGAGTCTCTCTCTCCCATTCACATTCGCATTCCCACTTCCACTCCCTCTCTCAATCTCTATTCAATCTCTATTTTATTATTTTTTTATAAAAAATGTTGAATAAAATTATTGGGGATTTTTTTTTTTTAAATTTGGGGAAACTGGAAAAAATAAAGCAACGCATATGACTTCTACTTAATAGCATAAAAATACTATCAGTTGAATAAATTTTAACCAACGATCGATTTATACGAACGCACTGCCAAACCTATGCTACTCAAATCAAAAATCAACCAAAAATCTATAAGCTGACCTCCCCATAGAAGACTTATACCCATAATTGTTTTGAACTCAACCTTTTGGAGAATAAGTGATGGAGTCTCTCTCTCCCATTCACATTCGCATTCCCACTTCCACTCCCTCTCTCAATCTCTATTTTATTATTTTTTATAAAAAATGTTGAATAAAATTATTGGGGATTTTTTTTTAAATTTGGGGAAACTGGAAAAAAATAAAGCAACGCATATGACTTCTACTTAATAGCATAAAAATACTATCAGTTGAATAAATTTTAACCAACGATCGATTTATACGAACGCACTGGCAAACCTATGCTACTCAAATCAAAAATCAACCAAAAATCTATAAGCTGACCTCCCCATCGAAGACTTATACCCATAATTGCTTTGAACTCAACCTTTTGGAGAATAAGTGATGGAGTCTCTCTCTCCCATTCACATTCGCATTCCAACTTCCACTTCCACTCCCTCTCTCAATCTCTATTTTATTATTTTTTATAAAAAATGTTGAATAAAATTATTGGGGATTTTTTTTAAATTTGGGGAAACTGGAAAAAATAAAGCAACGCATATGACTTCTACTTAATAGCATAAAAAGACTATCAGTTGAATAAATTTTAACCAACGATCGATTTATACGAACGCACTGCCAAATCTATGCTACTCAAATCAAAAACCAACCAAAAATCTATAAGCTGAACTCCCCATCGAAGACTTATACCCATAACTGCTTTGAACTCAACCTTTTGGAGAATAAGTGATGGAGTCTCTCTCTCCCATTCACATTCGCATTCCCACTCCCACTCCCTCTCTCAATCTCTATTCATTGATTCTGTACACAAAAACCTAACTACTTAGTATTTTGGAGAATAAGTGATGGAGTCTCTCTCTCCCATTCGCATTCCCACTCCCACTCCCACTCCCTCTCTCAATCTCTATTCATTGATTCTGTATATAAAAACCTAACTACTTAGTATTTGATATGATTCTTAAGCTTTTACCAGAGGTATAATAACACCATGACAAGTTATTCTGGAAGACTAAACAAACGGGTCCTCTATGACTCTCTGTCCCCCCTACCACTAATTACTTAAGAGCAACAAAAATCCCCAATTATATGTATTCAACAATCTTCTAGCAACACTCAAGAATACAAAAGCACAAAACACCTTTTTGGGTTTAAGTGGTCTTTTGTTTTCACCACACTATTTTTACTACCACCACCACCATAACCGCCACTCTACTAAATGACCTGACAAACACGGACTATGTGTGTGTCACATAAAACACATGACACAGCAGCAGCGGCAAGAGCAACAGCTACAGTACGAGTAGCATCTGCATGACCCTCAGCATATGTCAGCATGGTCATCATCAAATGTAAATGACTGGCAACTGCTACTCCATTAACTAACCTAAGCTTAACCACCAACCGAGTAAAAGGTGCAAAAGAATCTCCATTACCATGGATTATTTTCCAACTACTTTGGGTTAATTTCCACAAGTCATCAAGGCATACAAAACTTTAAGAGGTCGAAAGAACAACAACAGTTCCCAACAGGGGGTTTTTTTGTTAGTGGCTTTTGCCAAAAGCTTATGACAACAACAACAACAATAACACAAAAAATATGATTTTATTTTTGGAATAGTTTTAATGGAACTTAAGGGTTTTTTGTGTGAGTTGGGGTGTTTAAGGAATGTAATAATTTAATAAAAAGGGTATGAAATTTTTAAGGGCCGATTGACATCTAAACCTGAAAGGTTTTGTAAAAAGAGTCTCTTAGTTTTACGTGCCTAAGTATGTTAAAAAAGTCACTTACGTTTGAGCAATTATGTTGGACGTAATCTTAAATACCCAACACCATGAATCACATAAGAACAATTTATGTTTATAGACATAGAATTTTCACAAAATTTTCTATAGAAATACTACACTGAGAAAAAATTCTATACAAATATAATTTTGACAAAATTTTCTATAGAAATAAAATTTTGACGAAATTTTCTATAGAAATAAGATTTTGACAAAATTGTCTATAGAAATAAAATTTTGACAAACTCTTCTTTGGAAATAAAATTTTGACAAAATTTTCTTTAGAAATAAAGATTTGTCAAAATTTTCTATAAACAAAAAAAAAAGTTTGTACAAAACTTTCTATATAAATAAAATTTTTTAAAATTGACAAAATTTTCTATAGAAGTAAAGTTTTGACAAAATTTTCTATAGAATTAAGTTTTGACAAAATTTTCTTTATAAATAAATAAAAAATTATAAATAAAAAAGGGTATGAAATTTTTAAGGGCCGATTGACATCTAAACCTGAAAGGTTTTGTAAAAAGAGTCTCTTAGTTTTACGTGCCTAAGTATGTTAAAAAAGTCACTTACGTTTGAGCAATTATGTTGGACGTAATCTTAAATACCCAACACCATGAATCACATAAGAACAATTTATGTTTATAGACATAGAATTTTCACAAAATTTTCTATAGAAATACTACACTGAGAAAAAATTCTATACAAATATAATTTTGACAAAATTTTCTATAGAAATAAAATTTTGACGAAATTTTCTATAGAAATAAGATTTTGACAAAATTGTCTATAGAAATAAAATTTTGACAAACTCTTCTTTGGAAATAAAATTTTGACAAAATTTTCTTTAGAAATAAAGATTTGTCAAAATTTTCTATAAACAAAAAAAAAAGTTTGTACAAAACTTTCTATATAAATAAAATTTTTTAAAATTGACAAAATTTTCTATAGAAGTAAAGTTTTGACAAAATTTTCTATAGAATAAAGTTTTGACAAAATTTTCTTTATAAATAAAATTTTGACCAAATTTTCTGTAGAAATATAATTTTGACAAATTTGTCACAAAATATTCGATAGAAATATATATTCTATAGAAATAAAATTTTGATAAACTCTTCTTTGAAAATAAAAATTTGACAAAATTTTATTTAGAAATAAAAATTTGTCAAAATTTTCTATAAAAAAAGTTTTTACAAAACTTTCTATATAAATATTTTTTTTTTTAAATTGACAAAATTTTCTATAGAAGTAAAATTTTGACAAAATTTTCTATAGAAATAACATTTTTACAAAATTTTTATAGAAATAAAAATTTGACAAAATTTTCTTAGAAATAAAACTTGGAGAACTGGTATTATAGAAATAAAATTTTTACAAAATTTTCGATAGAAATAAAATTTTGATAAAATTTTCTGTAGAAATAAAATGTTGACAAAATGTTCTATATAAATAAAATTTTGACAAAAATTTTCTATAGAAATAAAATTTTGACAAAAACTTTCTATAAAAATAAAATTTTGACAAAATTTTCTATAGAAAAAAAATTTGACAAAACTTTTTATTGAAATAAAATTTTGATAAAATTTTCGATAGAATAAAGTTTTGACAAAATTTTCCATATAAATAAAATGTTGACAAAATTTTCTATAGACATAAAATTTTGACAAAACTGTCTATAGAAATAAAATTTTGACAAATTTTCGATAGAAATAAAATTTTGAGAAAATTTTCTATGGAACTAAAATTAAAAAAAAAATTCTATAGAAATAAAATTTTGCTAAACTCTTCTTTGGAAATAAAATTTTGACAATTTTTTCTTTAGAAATAAAAATTTGTCAAAATTTTCTATAAAAAAACGTTTTTACAAAACTTTCTATATAAATAAAAATTTTTTAAAATTTACAAAATTTTCTATAGAAGTGAAATTTTGACAAAATTTTCTATAGAAATAAAACTTTCACAAAACTTTTCATAGAAATAAAAATTTGACAAA
Source organism: Haematobia irritans (assembly GCF_050003625.1). NCBI lineage: Eukaryota > Metazoa > Arthropoda > Insecta > Diptera > Muscidae > Haematobia > Haematobia irritans. The sequence continues at coordinate 32,032,352 of NC_134398.1, forward strand.
ATTTTCTTAGAAATAAAACTTGGATAACATTTATTATAGAAATAAACTTTTGACAATATTTTCGATAGAAATAAAATTTTAATAGAATTTTCTGTAGAAATAAAATGTTGAGAAAAAATATCTATATAAATAAAATTTTGACAAAAATTTTCTATAGAAATAAAATGTTGACGAAACTTTTTATAGAAATAAAATTTTGATAAAATTTTCTATAGTTATTCTATAGAAAATTTTATCAAAGTTTTGACAAAATTGTCTATAGAAATATAATTTTGACAAATTTTTGACAAAGTATTCGATAGAAATAAAATTTTGACAAGATTTTCTATAGAAATAAAATTTTGACAAAATAGAAATAAAATTTTGAAAAAAAAATCGATAGAAATAAAATTTTGATAAACTCTTCTTTAGAAATCAAATTTTGACAAAATTGTCTTTAGAAATAAAAATTTGTCAAATTTTTCTATAAAAAACGTTTTTACAAAACTTTCTATATATATAAATTTTTTTAAAATTGACAAAATTTTCTATAGAAATAATATTTTCATAGAAATAACAATTTTACAAAATTTTCCTAGAAATAAAATTTGGAGAAAATTTATTATAGAAATAAAATTTTGACAAAATTGTCGATAGAAATAAAATTGTTATAAAATTTTCTGTAGAAATAAAATGTTGACAAAATTTTCTATATAAATAAAATTTTGACAAAAATTTTCTATAGAAATAAAATTTTGACAAAAACTTTCTATAAAAATAAAATTTTGACAAAATTTTCTATAGAAAAAAATGTTGACAAAACTTTTTGTAGAAATAAAATTTTGATAAAATTTTCTATAGAATAAAGTTTTGACAAAATTGTCTATATAAATAAAATTTTGACAAAATTGTCTATATAAATAAAATTTTGACAAAATTGTCTATAGAAATAAAATTTTTACATATTTTTGACGAAATATTCGATGGAAATAAAATTTTGACAAAATATTCGATAGAAATAAAATTTTTACAAAAATTTTCTATAGAAGTAAAATTTTGATAAACTCCTCTTTGGAAATTAATTTTTAATAATTTTAATTTTCGTTAGAAATAAAAATTTGTCAAAAATTTCAATAAAAACAAGTTTTTACAAACCTTTCTATATAAATATATATTTTTTTTTTTAAATTGACAAAATTTTCTATAGAAGTAAAATTTTGACAAAATTTTCTATAGAAATAACATTTTCACAAAACTTTTTATAGAAATAAAAATTTGACAAAATTTTCTTAGAAATAAAACTTGGAGAAAATTTATTATAGAAATAAAATTTTGACAAAATTTTTGATAGAAATAAAATTTTGATAAAATTTTCATAAACATGCAAAAATTTCTATATAAATAAAATTTTGACCAAATTTTCTATACAAATATAATTTTAACAACATTTTCTATAGAAATAAAATTTTGACAAATTTTTCGGGAGGAATAAAATTTGTACAAAATATTCGATAGGAATAAAATTTTGACAAAATTTTCTATAGAAATATAATTTTGACAAAATTTTATATAGAAATATAATTTTGACAAAATTTGCTGTAGAAATAAAAATTTGCTAATATTTTTTCCGCTCAATTGCCTGGGGGTCAAGTGGGATCGTTCTACAGAAATAAAATTTGGAGACAAGTTTCTATACAAATAAAATTTGGAGAAATTTTTTTAGGAAATAAAATTTTGACAAAATTTTCCATAGATATAAAATTTTGACAAAAATTCTCTATAGAAATCATATTTTGACAAAAATTTTCTATAGAAATAAAATTTGGAGAAAATTTTCTATAGACCTAAAATTTTGACAAAATTTTCTATAGAAAAAAATTTTGACAAAACTTTTTATAGAAATAAAATTTTCTATAGAAAAAAGTTTTTACAAAATTGTCTATAGAAATAAAATTTTGACAAATTTTTGAAAAAATATTCGATAGAAATAAAATTTTGACAAAATTTTCTATAGAAATAAAATTTTGAAAAAAAAATTCTATAGAAATAAAATTTTGATAAACTCTTCTTTGGAAATAAAATTTTGACAAAATTGTCTTTAGAAATAAAAATTTGTCAAAATTTTCCATAAAACAAGTTTTTACAAAACCTTCTATATAAATAAAATTTTTTAAAATTGACAAAATTTTCTAAAATTTTGACAAAATTTTCTATAGAAATAAAATTTTCACAAAACTTTTTATAGAAATAAAAATTTGACAACATTTTCTTAGAAATAAAACTTTGAAAAAATTTATTGTAGAAATAAAATTTTGACAAAGTTTTCTATATAAATTAAATTTTGACAAACATTTTCTATAGAAATAAAATTTTGACAAAAACTTTCTATAGAAATAAAATTATGACAAAATTTTCTATAGAAAACAATTTTGACAAAACTTTTTATAAAAATAAAATTTTGATAAAATTTTCTATATAATAAAATTTTGACAAAATTTTCTATAGAAAAAAAATTTTGACAAATTTTTGACAAAATATTCGATAATAAAACTTTGACAAAATTTTCTATAGAAATAACATTTTGAAAAAAAATCTATTGAAATAAAATTTTAATAAACTCTTCTTTGGAAAAAAAAATTGTCAAAATTTTCTATAAAAAAAAGTTTTTGCAAAACATTCTATATAAAAAAAAAATATATAAAAACTTTCTATATAAAATGTTGACAACATTTTCGATACAAATAAAATTTTTATAAAATTTTCTGTAGAAATAAAATGTTGACAAAATTTTCTGTAGGGATAAAATTTTGACAAAAATTTTCTATAGAAATAAAATTTTAACAAAAACTTTCTATAAAAATAAAATTTTGACAAAATTTTAAATAAAAAGATGTTTCACAAAACTTTTTATAGGAATAAAATTTTGATAAAATTTTCTATAGGATAAAGTTTTGACAAAATTTTCTATAGAAATAAAATTTTGACAAAATTTTCTATAGAAATAAAATTTTGACAAAATTTTCTATAGAAATAAAATTTTGACAAAATTTTCTATAGACATAAAATTTTGACAAAATTGTCTATAGAAATAAAATTTTAACAAATTTTTGATAGAAATAAAAATTTGACAAAATTGTCTATAGAAATAAAATTTTTACATATTTTTGACGAAATATTCGATGGAAATAAAATTTTGACAAAATATTCGATAGAAATAAAATTTTTACAAAAATTTTCTATAGAAATAAAATTTTGATAAACTTCTCTTTGGAAATTAATTTTTAATAATTTTAATTTTCGTTAGAAATAAAAATTTGTCAAAAATTTCTATAAAAAAAAGTTTTTACAAACCTTTCTATATAAATATATATATTTTTTAAATTGACAAAATTTTCTATAGAAGTAAAATTTTGACAAAATTTTCTATAGAAATAACATTTTCACAAAACTTTTTATAGAAATAAAAATTTGACAAAATTTTCTTAGAAATAAAACTTGGAGAAAATTTATTATAGAAATAAAATTTTGACAAAATTTTTGATAGAAATAAAATTTTGATAAAATTTTCTATAAACATGCAAAAATTTCTATATAAATAAAATTTTGACCAAATTTTCTATAGAAATATAATTTTGACAACATTTTCTATAGAAATAAAATTTTGACAAATTTTTCGGGAGGAATAAAATTTGTACAAAATATTCGATAGAAATAAAATTTTGACAAAATTTTCTATAGAAATATAATTTTGACAAAATTTTCTATAGAAATATAATTTTGACAAAATTTGCTGTAGAAATAAAATTTTGAGAATATTTTTTCCGCTCAATTGCCTGGGGGTCAAGTGGGATCGTTCTACAGAAATAAAATTTGGAGACAAGTTTCTATAGAAATAAAATTTGGAGAAATTTTTTTAGGAAATAAAATTTTGAAAAAATTTTCCATAGATATAAAATTTTGACAAAAATTGTCTATAGAAATCATATTTTGACAAAAATTTTCTATAGAAATAAAATTTGGAGAAAATTTTCTATGGAAAAATTTTGTCTGCGTCCAGATTAAAACTACAATTTATCATGTCATCGGTTCCAAGTTAACATTTTTCTTGAGAAAAACGTGCTCGGCAAATCGCTGTACAGCCCCCGAATTCCTCTCACTTTCTATTATCTTGTAGATTATATTTCTCTGGGAGACATGCCCAATTCCATCCTCAAGATCTCTACGCCGTTCAGCCCTACGGTCTGCCTGTTAAACCTATGCAGCATGTCAATTCCCCATGTCTTCTCATTCGCCATAATTGTGGATTGGTTATAAGTCGGTGTGACCATCTGCCTTTTGTCTCGTTCTCCCTTCATTACTGCCTTTTATCTCTGGTCTCCTGCTACATATATCCTGCTTTATATCAGAATAAGTATTCGATATTTCAGCCTCACTTGGACTATTCAATCTATTGCGATACCACAGTGGTGAACTTCTTTCTTATGACTGCTTACTGGCCGATCCTATGATAAGCTCATTGACAGGGGACCTCCTTTTTGTAGCCGAACGGCGTTTCACATTGCAGTGAAGCATTGAAATACTCCGAAATGTCATCAACATTACCGAGAGGGGATAAGCCAATGCGGCTTCCTCTGATATTGTGCGATATGCTGAAGAGATTCTCGGAGGTACTGTTCTCTGAACTGATTTTGTTACCTTTTATTACCGTACCTTTTATTACCGTACATAAAAAGTAAAATGAGATATCAACGTTTTTCGATAGCTGAATAAGCTATTGATGACTTCAGAATGCATGTTTTGAACATACCTCAATCAGAGTGGCAAAAGTGCTTTGACAATTAGTTAAAATGCCTGCAAAATTGTGTAGATCTTAATCTCTTGTTCTCTTATTCCGAAATATGAAAGACAATAACTCGTATTAGGTTAGGTTATGTGGCAGCCCGATGTATCAGGCTCACTTAGACTATTCAGTCCATTGTGATACCACAGTGGTGAACTTCTCTCTTATCACTGAGTGCTGACAAGGGACCTCCTTTTTATAGCCGAGTCCGAACGGCGTTCCACATTCCAGTGAAACCACTTAGAGAAGCTTTGAAACCCTCAGAAATGTCACCAGTATTACTGAGGTGGGATAATCCACCGCCGAAAAACTTTTTGGTGTTCGGTCGTAGCAGGAATCGAACCCACGACCTTGTGTATGCAAGGCGGGCATGCTAACCATTGCACCACGGTGGCTCCCTCGTATTAGGTCAATATTTTTCTCAGCGCAACTTTCGCCATATTTAATATAATTTAAAAACACAAGGTCTCCCTTCCCGGCCACAAATATTCAAATCAACATTTTCTTATATAAAATTCCCCTGAATCCTTTAATTTAACCTTGTTATTAAAATAACAACAACAAACAAAAAACGAAAAACCCCTAAACTGCTACCACAAATTGCTAATTATATATAAAATGTATTTGTACGATTTCCCTACGTTGCAAGAATTCTAATTACGTTATCCCTTTTGATCTCATACTCAGCTACAATGATGGCAACACACAATATACGGCGGCAACACATAAAGAAAAAAGGTCGTAGGTATGTGTGTGTGTGTGTAATCGACATGTAAAACAAATACATTCTAACATTAAATGGCTTTAATTGTTTCGTTTCGGGTGACAAAGAGATTGCCTAACTTAGATATCCCATTTAGTTATTTACATAGATAGAGAGTGAGAGAGTGAGGGTAACTAAATTGGTTATCATTTGAAATGAGAACATTGTTAGTCGCACACATTTACATCAATAAGCAAAAAGGCATATTGCCTAGTCATCAGCATAGTCGCCATCGTCGCAATCATCATCATCAACATTAGCATCATTATGCGCAACATTGTCGATTAACACAATTATTCAAATTGTTTGTTGTTGTTGTTGTTGTGTTGTTTGGCAAACACAAACTAATCAATACAATTAAAAGCCATTCATTACACCAACAACACTAACTACAAAACACAAACAATAATCAGTTAAAACATCGGTAATGGCAAACCCAATTTCTTGAAAGGCCCAAAATGGAAATTGGAACGTGTAAACGAATTAGACTATGTATAGGAGAATTTGTTGCAGTGTGTTTGAGTGTGTGAGAGTACCTTTTCTCTCTAAAGATTTTTGGAAATGGTTTCGTACATACATATATTGTATGATAATCAGTTCCTATGAAAATGGGGAATAATTGTTGAAATGCCAATCAAATTAATCCTTAATCTAATTAAAATAAATTAAAAAATGAAAAAAAAAACAATTAAAACTAATATTGGAATTAAAATTGAAATTAATATTAGCTTGAATTAACATTAAATACACAATTAAAATTTGAATTTAATTTAAATTTATTTTAAAATTCAAATAAAAAAATTAAAATAAAAATAACAAGTATATACGGCCGTAAGTTCGACCAGGCCGAAGCTTATGTACCCTCCACCATGGATTGCGTAGAAACTTATACTGAAGACTGTCATCCACAATCAAATTACGTGGGTTGCGGTAACTTTTGCCGATGACAAGGTATCTTAAAACTTCCTAATACCGTAATATATACCACGTAGTCCATACGTAGTATATATTAAACTTAGTCCATACGTGGTATATATTAAACTTAAAATGGCCGATTAAATACGTATTTAATTAAGTTTGACAAAATTTTCTATAGAAATACAATTTTGACAAAATAAAATTTTGACAACATTTTCTATAAAAGTAAAATTTGGACAAAATTTTCTATAGAAATACGATTTTAACAAAATTTTCTATAGAAATAAAATTTCTACAAAATTTTCAAAAGATTTAAAATTTTGGCAACATTCTCTATAGAATTAAAATTTTGACAACATTTTCTATAGAAATAAAATTTTGCCAAAATTTTCTATAGATATAAAATTTGACAAAATTTTCTATACGAATAAAACTTCGAATAATTTTCTATAGAAATAAAATTTAGCTAGATTATTTTTGGCTCGAGTGACAAACATGATTATGAACCGATATGGACCAATTTTTGTGTGATTGGGGATCGGCTATATATAACTATAGACCGATATGGACCAATTTTGGCATGTTTATTATCGGCCATATATTAACATCACGTTGCAAATTTCAACCGGATCGGATGAATTTTGCTCGTCCAAGTGGCTCCGGAGTTCAAATCTGGGGATCGGTTCATATAGGGGCTATATATAATTATGGACTGATATGGACCAATTTTTGAATGGTTGTTAGAGACCATATACTAACACCACGTACCAAATGTCAGCCGGATCGGATGAAATTTGCTTCTCTTAGAGCAATCGCAAGCCAAATTTGGGGGTCCGTTTATATGGGGGCTATACGTAAAAGTGGACCGATATGGTCCATTTGCATTACCATCCGACCTACATCAATAACAACTGCTTGTGCCAAGTTTTAAGTCGAGAGCTTGTTTCGTTCGGAAGTTAGTATGATTTCAACAGACGGACGAACGGACATGCTCAGATCAACTCAGAATTTCACCACGACCCAGAATATATGGGGGTCTTAGAGCAATATTTCGATGTGTTACAAACGGAATGACAAAGTTAATATACCCCCATCCTATGGCGGAGTGTATACAAATCATAAAATAAAATAAAAAAAAAAATAAATTTCAAATTGAAATTAAAATTAAAATTAAAATGAACATTAATATGGTTTTTGTTTTTAATTTATATAAAAGATTAAATTATTTTTAATTTTTATTTAATTCTATTATATTTTTTTTGTATTTAATTCTAACATAAATTAAAATTTAATTTTAAATTAAAGTTTTAATTTAAAACTAAGTTAAAATTTTAATTTAAAATCAAAATTAAATTTAAATTTATGTTAGAATTAAATAAAAATAAAATATAATTAATTACAAATAATTAAATCTTTTATATAAATTTGAAATACTAATAAAAATAAAAAAATACAAATTATAATTATAACAAATAAAATTAAAAATAATAAATAAAATTAAAAATAATATACCCCAACAAAAAAAGCGTCGCCAAAAAAGTAGTGAAAAATATTATTTTTGGATCTGGAAGTGGAGCAAAATTGGCGCAGAAGTGATGAATTTAACATGGGCTGGTCATAGGACGGATGTCCAGCATTTTAACAACCGTTGCAATGAACTTGCATCTCTTCTCATGGTGTTATCCGAATTTATGTTAGTGTTTCGGATGTGAATTAAAATATTTTGTGATATTGTGCCAAATAAATAAATTTTATAATTTTTTATAATTTTGAATTATGATATTCAATTTCAATTTCAATTTTTGAATTCGTCTTTATTAGTCTTCATTTCTCATTATAATTACAATGTTTGGATGAGATTTTATCTTTTAGATATTGCTACAAATAAGATTATTCATCAGAGATATTAACAATATGTTTCAATCTATATTTATCTATATATTTTTAAAGGGAAAATTAGGATAAAACCTTTATATACATTATCATAATCAGTTCAAATATTTTGGAATATGTATGACTATACAGGGATATTGCGGGAATAGCCACGATAAACATACGACTTCCAATTTGATAATTCTAATGATTGAAGTATTAATAAAAGTCTTATTCGCAGCAAGACCTTATCAGCGGATAAGGAGAATATTTTGCTTTGTTCATGTAATTAGAATTAAGCTTGGCAAGAAATTCTTCCAATTTCATGTATCCTGTTTCGTTGTGGAGTATAGATGTAGAGTATCTCCAATGCTTATTATTTATCATCTTTAGGCATTTGTTTTGAAGAACTTGCAACTTTTTCAAGTGCGATTTTGCTGCTATGCACCAAATTGGACACGCGTATGTAATAGAAGGTCTAATTGAATTATGATATTAAAATATTAAACTTCAACTTCAAATTAACAATAAATTAAAATTAATTAATAATAGAAGATTTAAACAACAATTTAATTAGAATAATTGAAATTAAAATAAAAAATTTATATTAAAATTGTGATCCATATTAGCCACCTGGTCAATTATTAACATATATTATAGGCTGATTCTAAAATTGCGTGAAGCTCATTTCTTTAATTGCTCACGGAAAATATGTTATATTAAAAAGACTCATGGGACTCGCATCCTAATCTATTTTCCTCTGCTATGTCATTGAACCTATAGGCGTATACATATGGCCTCACTAACACACTCTTCACGCAATTAATTGTATATCTCATTGTTACATTCTACCAAAAACGTTTACAAATTTTCTTTTTCTTCTCCACCCTGATATTGTCATTTGGCTTCTTTGGGAAATGTACGAATGAAACAACTAAACTGTGAACTTAATTAAATGTAACAAGTCTTCACAACGATGTGGTATAGTTGTTATTTGCCATTGTGCAACTTTTCGAACTCATGTTACACATATGGGACTTGAGAAAGTAAGTAGAAATTGCACATTGGAGTTGGGCGAATCCAGACAAGAATTTCAGTAGTCAGTTGCCGACATCCATCTTAAATCAAGGGTAAACAATTTCCCAATTGAACGTTTATTCCTATATAGAAACTTTTGTCAAAATTTTATTTTCATAGAAATTTGTTTCTAAAGTTTAAAGGGTGATACGGTCAAAATTTGGTCAATATAAACTTGACGTATTTCTTTCAATTTTGCATTTAAAAAACCTGAACACCCCTCATTTTGAAGGTGTGTGTGTGTGTAGAATATTGCTCCTATTTTGATTTTGGAATTCACTCTTCAGTTGTCAAAATGCCGTCCACGCAAGAAGAGCAGCGTATCAAAATTTTGCTCGCGCAACGCGAAAATCCGAGCTACTCGCACGCAAAGCTGGCAAAATCGCTAAAAGTTGCCAAATCAACCGTTACAAATGTAATTAAAGTGTTTGGGAAACGTTTGTCGACAGCCAGGAAGTCTGGATCGGGGGGAAATCGAAAACCGGAAGACGCTGAGACGACAATGAGAGTTGCCGGTAGTTTCAAGCGAAACCCTAACCTCTCTCTCCGAGATGCCGCAAATAAGCTGGGTGTATCGTCTACAACCGTGCATCGAGCCAAAAAACGAGCCGGACTATCGACTTACAAGAAGGTAGTGACTCCAAATCGCGATGATAAACAAAATACGACGGCCAAAGCGCGATCCCTGAGGCTGTACACGACGATGCTGACGAAGTTTGACTGCGTGGTAATGGACGACGAAACCTACGTCAAAGCCGACTACAAGCAGCTTCCGGGACAGGAGTTTTATACGGCAAAAGAAGGGGAAAGGTAGCAGATATTTTCAAGCACATAAAACTGTCAAAGTTCGCAAAGAAATATCTGGTTTGGCAAGCCATCTGTACCTGTGGCTTAAAAAGCAGCATTTTCATAGCTTCCGGGACTGCCAACCAAGAAATTTACGTGAAAGAGTGTTTGAATAAACGTCTGCTGCCTTTCCGAAGAAACACGGTTGTTCCGTACTGTTTTGGCCGGATTTGGCATCTTGCCATTACGGTAAAAAGGCCATGGAGTGGTACGCCGCCAACAACGTGCAGGTGGTTCCCAAGGACAAGAACCCTCCCAACACGCCAGAGCTCCGCCCAATTGAGAAATACTGGGCTATTGTCAAGCGGAACTTAAGAAGTCCAAAAAACTGCTAAGGACGAGCAGCAGTTCAAGGCAAACTGGCTTTCTGCGGCGAAGAAGGTGGACAAGGTGGCTGTACAAAATCTGATGGCAGGTGTCAAGCGTGAGGCCCGGCAATTCGGATTTGGAAAAGCTAAAGCCTAACTGAATATTTTTCCTGAATGTTATATTAATTGAACTTGAAAAAGAAATTTAATTTGATTTTTTAAATAAACGATTTCACCGATTTACACGCGTTTTCCCTTGACCAAATTTTGACCGTATCACCCTTTATCTCCAAACGTACGTCAAAATTTTATTTCTATAGGAAATTTTGTTAGAATTTTATTTCCATAGAAAATTTTATCAAAATTTCATTTCTATAGAAAATTTTGTCAACATTTTATTTATATAGAAAATTTCGTCAAAATTGTATTTCTAAGGCAAGATTTTCTCAAAATTGTATTTCTATAGAAAATTTATTGAAAATTTTGTTTCTATAGAAAATGTTATTAAAATTTTATTTCGAAAGAAAATTTTGTCAAAATTTATCTTCCATAGAAAAAAAGTTGCCGCTATTAATCTATAACCAATCAAAATTTTATTTTCATAAAGATTTTTTTTTCTAAATTTTATTTCCATAGAAAATTTTGTCAAAATTTTTATTATCATAGAACATTTTTTTCAAAATTTTCTTTTCGTAGAAATTGTTGTCAATATTTTATTACAATAGAAAATTGATGTCAACATTTTATTTCTAGAGAAATTTTTGTTAAAATTTTATTTCTATAGAAAATTTGGTCAAAACTTTATTTCTATAGAAAAATTTGTCAAAATTTTATTTCTATAGAAAATTTTGACAAAATTTTATTTCTATAGAAAATATTGACAAAATCTTATTTCTATAGAAAATTTTGTCAAAATTTTTATAATCATAGAAAGTTTTTACAAAATTTTCTTTTCGTAGAAATTGTTGTCAATATTTTATTACAATAGAAAATTGATGTTAACATTTTATTTCTAGAGAAATTTTTGTTAAAATTTTATTTCTATAGAAAATTTTGTCAAAACTTTATTTCTATAGAAAAATTTTTCAAAATTTTATTTCTATAGAAAATTTTGACAAAATTTTATTTCTATAGAAAATATTGACAAAATCTTATTTCTATAGAAAATTTTGTCAAAATTTTTATAATCATAGAAAGTTTTTACAAAATTTTCTTTTCGTAGAAATTGTTGTCAATATTTTATTTCAATAGAAAATTGTTGTCAACATTTTATTTCTAGAGAAATTTTTGTCAAAATTTTATTTCTATGGAAAATTTTGCCAAATTTTATTTCTATGGAAAATTTTGTCAAAATTTTAGATAGGTTAGGTTAGGTTAGGTTATATGGCAGCCCGATGTATCAGGCTCACTTAGACTATTCAGTCCATTGTGATACCACAGTGGTGAACTTCTCTCTTATCACTGAGTGCTGCCCGATTCCATGTTAAACTCAATGACAAGGGACCTCCTTTTTATAGCCGAGTCCGAACGGCGTTCCACATTCTAGTGAAACCACTTAGAGAAGCTTTGAAACCCTCAGAAATGTCACCAGCATTACTGAGGTGGGATAATCCACCGCTGAAAAACTTTTTGGTGTTCGGTCGTAGCAGGAATCGAACCCACGACCTTGTGTATGCAAGGCGGGCATGCTAACCATTGCACCACGGTGGCTCCCAAAAAAAATTTTAGATAGAAAATGTTCTCAAAATTTTAGATTTATAGAAAATGTTGTCAACATTTTATTTCTATAAAAAATTTGGTCAAAATTTTATTTCTATAAAAAATTTTGTAAAAGACTTATTTCCACAGAAGATTTTTTAAAATTTTATTTCTATGGAAAATATTGACAAAATTTTATTTCTATAGAAAATTTTGACAACATTTTATTTCTATGGAAAATTTTGACAAAATTTTATTTCTATAGAAAATTTTGACAAAATGTTATTTCTATAGAAAATTTTGACAACATTTTATTTCTATAGAAAATTTTGTCAAAATTTTATTTCTATAAAAAATGTTCTCAAAATTTTAGTTTTATAAAAAATGTTGTTAATATTTTATTTCTATAAAAAATTTGGTCAAAATTTTATTTCGATAAAAAAATTTTGTAAAAAATTTAATTCCATAGAAGATTTTTCAAAATTTTATTTCTATAAAATATTTTGTAAAAATTTTATTTTTGTATAAAATTTTGTTAAAATCTTATTTCTATAGAGAAATTTGTAAAAATTTTATTCATATAGAAAATTTGTCAAAATTTTTCTCAAAATTATATTTCTATAGCAAAATTTTTTCAAAATTGTATTTCAATAGAAAATTTATTAAAAATTTTATTTCCATAGATGTTTTTTTTTCAAATTTTATTTCTATAGAAAATTTTCTTTAAATTTTATTTCAATAGCAAATTTTGTCAAAAATTTATTTCTATAGAAAATTTTTTCAAAATTTTATTTCTATAGAAAATTTTATTTCTGTAGAAAATGTTGTCAAAATTTTATTTTTATAGAAAATGTTGTCAAAATTTTATTTGTGTAGATAAATTGGTGAAAATTTTATTTCTAGAGAAAATTTCTCAAAATTTTATTCCTGTAGAAATTTTTGTCAAAATTATTATTATCATAGAACTTTTTTTCAAAATATTGTTTTCGTAGAAAATTTTGTCAAAGTTTTATTTATATAGAAAAATTTGAAAAATTTTATTTCTATAGAAAATTTTGTCATATTTTTATTATCATAGAAAATTTTGTCAAAATTTTATTTATATAGAAAAATTTTTAAAAATTTTATTTCTATAGAAAATGTTGTAATAATTTTATTTCTATAGAAAATTTTTTAAAAATTTATTAGTATAGATAATTTTGTCAAAATTGTATTTCTTTAGAAAATGTTGTCAACATTTTATTTCTATAAAAAATTGGGTCAAAATTTTATTTCGATAAAATATTTTGTAAAATTTTTATTTTTGTATAAAATTTGTAAAAATCTTATTTCTATAGAAAAATTTGTAAAAATGTTATTTCTATAGAAGATTTTGTCAAAATTTTATTTATATAGAAAATTTTGTCAAAATTGTATTTCTATTGCAAAATTTTCTCAAAATTGTATTCCAATAGAAAATTAACTCAAAATTTTATTTCTATAGAATTTTTTTTGAAAATTTTATTTCTATAGAAAATTTTGTCCAAATATTATCTCATAGAAAATTTTGTCACAATTTTATTTCTATAGAAAATTTTGTCAAAATTTTATTTCTGTAGATAATTTGGTCAAAATTATATTTCTGTAGATAATTTGGTCAAAATTATATTTCTGTAGACAATTTGGTCAAAATTTTATTTCTATATAAAACGTTGGCAAATTTTTTTTCTTTAGAAAATTTTGAGAAAATTTTATTTCAATAGAAAATTGTTGTCAAAATTTAATTTTTATAGAAAATTTTGAGAAAATTTTATTTCAATAGAAAATTGTTGTCAAAATTTTATTTCTATAGAAAAATTTGTCAAAATTTTATTTCAAGAGAAAATTTTCTCAAAATTGTACTTCTGTAAAAAATTTTGTCAAAATTTTAGTTCATTGTTGTTGTTCTTTTGATTTCAGCTTAAAACCATGCATTGACTAAACTACAAATGTAGCTTAACCAACAGAAGAAAATAATGTTTGTCAAATTTATTTGGGCAAAATTCTATAGACTGCAAGATGGTTAGATGGACGCACGTTTCGGAATTACCACATTCCTCGTCAGCATCCTCTACTTGCAGTAAAACTATCAACCAATTATCAGAATAAATTCAGGCAGTTCATTAAACCCAACAATGAAATACACTAAAACCTTCCGAAAAAAGGTTTTACATGACAGGCGGCTTATGCCGATATAAATTCGTACAAACATATATTTTTTCAGATTCACATATAACTCTCATATATAGCTTTCGCCCGATTTACACTCCTATGGCCCCAGAGGCTATTTTTTGGTTCCGATTTACGTCAAATTTTGCACAGAGAGTAGAATTAAACTTCTAAATATGCACACCGAATTTGTTTGAAATCGGTTGAGGTTTAGATATAGCTCTCATATATAGCTTTCGAACGATTTACACTCGTATGGACATAGAGATCCAAATTTTACTCCAATTTACTTGAAGCTTTGCAGAGAGAGTAGGACTAACATTCTTCCTAGGTATGCCAAATTAGGTCAAAATCGCTTCAGATTTAGATATAACTCCCATATATATCTTCCGGGCGATTTAGATTCATATGACCACGGAGGCCAAAGTTTCATCTTGAAAATTTTGAAGTTGTGCACTGAGAGTGCAATTAAAATTTTAGCAAAAGTGTGCCAAATTTTATCAAAATCGGCTCAGAATTAGATAAAGCCCAACCCCCCAAACGATAAATCATAAATACAGGCTTGAGAAGTTTTATGCAATGTAAATATTTCAAATATTTTTTATTAACATTGTGGTCCGTCCCAGTCATTAACCAATTGAAATTTTGAGTCTAGAGATTTTGTAAAAGTTAAAAAAATTGTCCAAATTGCTTAATATTTAAATATTTGTATATGGGAATATAAACCCAACAAATGTGAAATTTGAATGGTATCAAAAATTTTGGTATACATAGTGGTGATGGGTATAATATAGTCGGCCCCGCCCGACTTTAGACTTTCGTTACTTGTTTTCAATAGAAAATTTTCAAATTTTTATTTGTATAGAAAATTGTGTCAACATTTTTTTTTCTATAGAGAATTTTGTCAAAATTTTATTTCTATAGAAAATTTTGTCAAAATTGTATTTCTATAAAAAATTTTTGTAAAAATTTTATTTCTATAGAAGATTTTGTCAAAATTTTATTTCAATAGAAAATTTTGTCAAAATTTTATTTTTATAGAAAATGTTGTCAAAATTTTATTTCTATAAAAAAAAATTTGTCAACATTTTATTTCTATTGAAAATTTTGTCAAAATTTTATTTCAATAGAAAATGTTGGCGAATTTTTTTTTTATATAGAAAATTTTATTTCTTTGGAAAATTTGTAAGACCATCTCTGGTTTATATATAACCATATTATATATTTTTACAAAAACTAAATTCCTTTTTATCTTCCATTGTGAAGGGAATGGAAGTTCTCTAACGTTGAACCAATATTAGAATATAATGAAGCTACCATAAACAATTTAATATTCAAAGTTGTAAGCATTCTAAGTCTATAGATAAATTTATTAAATACACCAACTTGCCGACATGAAAATTTACACCCTTTACCCCGCCTCCCATGACCGTTCACCATTCTATGTAATGCAAACAACTAAGAGAAAATTAAACAAAATAAAATAAAGTAAAAGTACACATTATAATTTTGATTTCTTTTAATTAATTTGTTTTCTCCATCCTTTCATCGTTTGTGTATGTGTGTGTGTGTGTGGGTTTTTCTTTTTGCTCCACATTGAATGAAAGTTGACTTAACGATGGCCTCCATAATGTTTTTCAATTCTTTCGTACAACATAATGTTCGACTTACTTGGGTAGAAATATGAAAGTTCCTATTGCAATACAAACACGCACCACACACACACACAGCGGATTTTATCCTCAGAGTATGTACTCTCTGTAACTATGTCTGTTAGTGTTGATGCTAGTGTGTGTGGCTCTGTGAGTTTTTGTAACTGTCTACAAATAATTATTTGTCGCCTGGTCTATGAATTCTCTCGTAACTTTGCCAAAGTTACGAGGTCAGTGTGTTGGCTTCTAAAAAGGATTTCATGTCTTGGATATTAAAAAGGAAGCTGCGAGAGGCCAAAAACTTCTCGCACAACACAAATGTAACGGATATCCGTATTCATGATTTTTTAAAAGTGTTTTTATTTTATTTTATTTTATTTTTTTTTTTTTGTTTCATCAGTTTTCCCCTTCATTTACTTAAGATCAAGATAAATGGATTTGTATGTTTTTTTTTTAATTTTTTGGGGTATCTATCAAAATTTTAAGAAAATGTTACCAATAAAGTAACAAATAACAAAATCTTATTTTACAGTGTTTGCGAGAGGCCAAAAACTTCTCGCACAACACAAATGTAACGGATATCCGTATTCATGATTTTTTAAAAGTTTTTTATTTTTTATTTTATTTATTTATTTTTTTTTTTCATCAGTTTTCCCCTTTATTTACTTAAGATCAAGATAAACGGATTCATATAATTGTTTTTTTTTTTTGTATTTTTTTGGGGTATCTATCAAATTTTTAAGAAAATGTTACCAATAAACTAAAAATAACAAAATCTTATTTTACAGTGTTTGATAAAATTATATTCTAATAGTGTGGGGCAAGGACAAGGTTCCCGTCCAAATACCCATAAATCAAGTACACCATATTGATTTCATAACCTTCCCCTACAGCCTTTGTTAATTTTCAAGTTAACTTGAGAATTCTAGTTTTTTTTTCAGTTTAGAGGAGTTCTCCCTTCCCAATCCCAATATCGAATAATGATATAGGGTGTATTGTCTAGACGTCCCAGAAAATCTCAAGCAAATTATACGCCCAATTTTTAAACAGCTGGGCAAGGGAGGCCCCTCTTCCCTTCTGAATATCACAAAATCAGATATTCATTATAATAATGTAACGTCTCCCACATCCTCTGTAAATTTCAATTGAATTGGCAAATTATAATTGTTTCAAGATATGTACTTGAGGAGAAATTAGGTCTCCCTGTGCTGTTTTATTTTTCCCCGACCAAATATTAAAAAAATCATATACCTCATATAAATTTCATAATCTCTCCCAAGTTTCAGTAAGTCGACAAATTTTAGTTTTTTCACTGTACTTTAAAAAAACAAGTGAGGAAAGTCTAAAGTCGGGCGGGGCCTAAATTTTCGATACCATATCACATCCGTCAAATGCGTTGGGGGCTATATATAAAGGCTTGTCCCAAATACATACATTTAAATATCACTCGATCTGGACAGAATTTGATAGACTTCTACAAAATCTATAGACTCAAAATTTAAGTTGGCTAATGGACTAGGGTGGAACACAATTTTAGTAAAACAATATGGGAAACATTTAAATCTGAAGCAATTTTAAGGAAACTTCGCAAAAGTTTATTTATGATTTATCGCTCGATATATATGCATTAGAAGTTTAGGAAAATTAGAGTCATTTTTACAACTTTTCGACTAAGCAGTGGCGATTTTCCAAGGAAAATGTTGGTATTTTGGCAATTTTGGTCGAAATCAGAAAAACATATATATGGGAGCTATATCTAAATCTGAACCGATTTCAACCAAATTTGGCATAGCTACAATGCTAATTCTACTCCCTGTGCAAAATTTCAACTAAATCGGAGCAAAAAATTGGCCTCTGTGATCATATGAGTGTAAATCGGGCGAAAGCTTTATATGGGAGATATATCCAAATCTGAACCGATTTCAAGCAAATTTGGCACGCATAGTTACAACGCTAATTCTACTCCCTATGCAAAATTTCAACTAAATCGGAGCAAAAAATTGGCCTCTGTGGGCAAATGAGTATAAATCGGGCGAAAGCTATATATGGGAGCTATATCTAAATCTGAACCGATTTTGCTGATATTTTGCAAGTTTTTCGAGACTCATAAAATATTCGGATGTACGGAATTTGAGGAAGATCGGTTGATATACACGCCAATTATGACCAGATCGGTGAAAAATATATATGGCAGCTATATCTAAATCTGAACCGATTTTTTCCAAAATCAATAGGGATCGTCTTTGAGACGAAACAGGACCCTATATCAAATTTTAGGACAACCGGACTAAAACTGCGAGCTGTACTTTGCACACAAAAATACATCAACAGACAGACAGACAGACGGACAGACGGACAGACAGACAGACAGACGGACAGCGCTAAATCGACTCAGAATTTAATTCTAAGCCGATCCGTATACTAAAAGGTTGGTCTATGATTACTCCTTCTTGGCGTTACATACAAATGCACAAACTTATTATACTCTGTACCACAGTAGTGGTGAAGGGTATAAAAAGATTGATTAAATACTATATAATTCATTTTGACAAAATTTTCTATAGAAATAAAATGTTGACAATATTTTCTATAGAAATAAAATTTTGACATAATTTTCATAGAAATAAAATTTGACAAAAATTTCTATAGTAATAAAATTTTAACAAAATTTTCTATCGAAATAAAATGGTGACAAAATTATCTATAGTAATAAAATGTTGACAAAATTTTCTATAGAAATAAAATTTTGCTAGATTACTTTTGGGGATCGGCTACATATAACTATAGACGTATATGGACCAATTTTGGCATGGTTGTTATCGGCCATATACTAGCACAATGTACAAAATTTCACCACGTACCAAATTTTAACCGGATCCGATGAATTTTGGTCCTCTAAGAGCTGCGGAGATCAAATCTGGGAATCGGTTTAAATGGAGGTTATATAATTAAGACTGGTATGGACCAATTTTTGCATGGTTGTCAGAGACCATATACTAACATCACGTACCAAATTTCAACCGGATCGGGTAAATTTTGCTCTTCCAAGGGGCTCCGGAGGTCAAATCTGGGGATTGGTTTATATGGGGGCTATATATAATTATGGACTGATACCATGCATGGTTGTTGGATACCATATACTAACATCACGTACCAAATTTCAATCGAATCGGATGAATTTTGCTCTTCCAAGGGGCTCTGGAGGTCAAATCTGGGGATCGTTTTATATGGGGTCTATATATAATTATGGACCGATTTCGACCAATTTTGGCATGGGTGTTTTGGCCATATACTAACACCATGTACCAAATTTCAGTCGGATCGGATGAAATTTGCTTCTCTTAGAGGCTCCGCAAGCCAAATCGGGGGATCGATTTATATGGGGGCTATATATAATTATGGACCGATGTGGACCAATTTTTGATGGTTGTTAGAGACCAACCATGTACCAAATTTCAGCCGGATCGGATGAAATTTGCTTCTCTTAGAGCAATCGCAAGCCAAATTTTGGGGTCCGTTTATATGGGGGCTATACGTAAAAGTGGACCGATATGGCCCATTTGCAATACCATCCGACCTACATCAATAACAACTACTTGTACCAAGTTTCAAGTCGATAGCTTGTTTCGTTCGGAAATTAGCGTGATTTCAACAGACGGACGGACGGTGGGGACTTGCTCAGATCGACTCAGAATTTCACCACGACCCAGAGCAATATTTCGATGTGTTACAAACGGAATGACAAAGTTAATAAAAAATTTTGTTAAAATTTTATTTCTATAGAAAATTTTGTTAAAATTTCATTTCTATAGAAAATTTTGACGAAATTTTATTTTTATAGAAAATTTAGTCAAAATTTCATTTCTATAGATTTTTTTAAAAAATTTTTTCCGTGGAACATTTTGCAAAAATTTTATTTCTATGGAAAAATTTGTCAAAATGTAATTCTTTAGATTTTTCAAAATTTTATTTCCATGGAAAATTTTGTAAAAATTTTATTTCTATGGAAAATGTTGTATAAATTTTATTTCTTTAGATTTTTTCAAAATTTTATTTCTATGGAAAATTTTGTAAACATTTTATTTCTATGGAAAAATTTTGTCAAAATTTTATCTCAAATTTTCATTTCTATAAATTTTTATCAAAATTTTATTATATCTATAGAAAATTTTCTCAAAATTTTATTTCTATAGAAAATTTTGTTAAAATTTCATTTCATATAGAAAATTTTGACGAAATTTCATTTCTATCGATTTTTTTAAAACTTTTTTTCCGTGGAACATTTTGCAAAAATTTTATTTCTATGGAAAAATTTGTCAAAATGTAATTCTTTAGATTTTTCAAAATTTTATTTCCATGGAAAATTTTGTAAAAATTTTATTTCTATGGAAAATGTAAATAATTTATTTCTTTAGATTTTTTCAAAATTTTATTTCTATGGAAAATTTTGTAAATATTTTATTTCTATGGAAAAATTTTGTCAAAATTTTATCTCAAAGTTTCATTTCTATAAATTTTTATCAAAATGTTATTTCTCTGGAAAATTTTTAAAAATTTTTATTTCTATAGAAAATTGTTTCAAAATTTTATCTATGTTATAGAAATAAAAAAATTTCAAAAATTGTATTTCTATATAAAATTTTATCAAGATTTTATTTCTATAGAAAATTTTGTTGAAATTTTACTTTTATAGAAAATTTTGACGAAATTTTACTTTTATAGAAAATTTAGTCAAAATTTATTTTCTATAGATTTTTTTTTAAATTTTTTTTTGTGGAATATGTTGCATAAATTGTATGTCTATGGAAAAATTTGTAAAAAATGTATTTCTTTAGATTTATTCAAAATTTTATTTCTATGGAAAAATTTGTAAACATTTTATTTCTATGGAAAAATTTTTCAAAATTTTATCTCAAATTTTCATTTCTATAATTTTTTTTTTCAAAATTTTATTTTTATGAAAAATTTTGTAAAAATGTTATTTCTATAAAAAATTTTGTAAAAATTTTTACTTCGTTAAAAAAAAATTTCAAATTTTGTAAAAATTTTATCTCAAAATTTCATTTCTATAGGTTTTTTTCAAAATTTCATTTCTATGGAAAATTTTGTTTCTATGGAAAATTTTGTCAAAATTGTATCTCAAATTTTTATTTCTATAATTTTTTTTTTTCAAAATGTTATTTTATGAAAAATTTTGTCAAAATTTTATCTATAGAAATTGTTGGAAAACTACTTTACGAAACTACTTTGTTCCAAGAAAAATCAACATAAATATTCTATGAATAGTAGGTTTGAAATCATTTGTTCAAATTTGAGAATTTAGTTTTTTATTCTTGATTGTCATTCTTCATTGTTTTTTTTTTTTTCTTAACTTGAATTAAACGTTTTTTATACAAAGAAGCCCAACCGCTGTTTTTATCTTTAGAAATATCCTTTTATCAGGTTATGGGCCCAGGACGTAAAGGGCTACTCTAAGATAAAGAGAAATTGTATAGAAAAAACGGGCTATACATAATTTCAAGAAATTGTGACCAAAAAAAAAAAAAAAGTAAAAATGGCAGCATCACCGCTTTTGCAAATTGAAAAATTGGATGAGAAGAATTACGAGACGTGGTATGTTCAAATGCGAAGTGTCCTTATTCATACTGGATTTTGGAAGCACGTCAAAGGTGAGATAAAAAAGGATGCAAGTTGGACAGCCGAAGAGAAACAAAAATGGGATGAAATCGATGAGAAGGCGTTGGCATCGTTGATGTTGAGCGTAAAGTCGTCGCAGCTCAATTATATCAAGAACAGTGTTACGTCAAATGAAGCTTGGGAGAAGCTGAAGGAGGTTCACAAGCCAAATGGCCCTATGCAGAAAGTTTCAATTTACAAGAAGCTTTTAAATCTCAAAATGAAGGATTACAAGTCGATGACCGAATACCTAAACATATTTTCCGAACTAAAGGAGAAGTTGGCTGAAGCGGGTATCGAAATTCAAGAAGAATTGCTTGTAATAATTTTGCTTTCAAGTTTGGATGGTGAGTATGAAAATTTTGTGATTGCAATTGAAACGAGGGACACGCTGCCAAGTCTTTGTGTCCTGAAGCAAAAACTATTAGAAGAATGGGAAAGACGCAATCAAAGCCATGAGGAAAATTCAATTCAAAATGCTTTTGGAGTCGTAAGTAAAAACAAGAATTTTCAAAGGGACCGTAATATCAAGAAAGAGAAAGGAGCTTGCTTCGTTTGCGGTAAAAAGGGTCACTATGCCAATAAGTGTAATACCAAGACAAAGGGACAAGAATATAAAAAGGATAATAAGTCGTTTTCATTAATTGCAATGGCTGCTAAACCGAAGGAATGTGTAAATTCGTCATTGTGGTACATCGATAGTGGCGCTACAAGCCATATGTGCTCAAATCTGAATATGATGATAGATTTGGAGTCCTATGATGAAACAATAACGCTTGCAGATAAGAAGTCTATAAAAGCAGAAGGCATAGGATCTGTGATTATGAAAGTGAACGGTTCAGAAATTCGATTGAAGGATGTCATATACTGTCCGGAGTTGAACGGCAATTTCCTGTCTGTGAATAAAATGGTTGAAAATGGTTGTGTTGCTAAGTTCAATAAAAGCGGGTCGCAAATATTTTATGAAGGAAAAATAATTCTGGCTTCCAAAAGGATCAATAACTTATTTGAATTTGAGGGGAATCCTGTGAATAACAAGTTATTTGGAGTTATGCAAAATAATTTGTGGCACAAGAGGCTTGGACATTTAAACTATAATTCTTTAAAAGAAATGTGTTTCAAAGGAATGGTAAATGAAATGAATTTGGATTCAAATGACCATGATAAGTGCAAGATATGTATGATTGGAAAAATACATGCCCTTCCATTTCCGAAGAAATCGGAATCAAGATCAAGTGAACTTTTGGAATTAATCCACTCCGACGTATGCGGACCTATGAATGTAGAATCTTTGGGTGGATCCAAATATTTTGTTACGTTCATAGATGATAAATCCCGCAGAGTGTTCGTATACTTTATGAAAAGGAAAAATGAAGTGTTTGAAAAGTTCAAGATATTTAAGAGCATGGTGGAGTTACAAACTGGGCGGAAAATCAAAGTCTTAAGAAGTGATAACGGGGGAGAATACGTGAATGGAAAATTCAACCGCTATTTAGAAGATTGTGGTATACAACGCCAACTAACTGTCCCCTATACACCTCAACAAAACGGTGTAGCTGAGAGAGCGAACCGAACATTAGTTGAGATGGCTCGATGTTTATTAATTGAATCGCAACTTAATCAGAAGTTATGGGCAGAAGCAATTGCAACAGCAGCGTATTTAAGAAATCGGTGCCCATCGAAGAGTCTGAATGGGACCACTCCTTATGAGGAATGGACTGGTCGAACTCCCAGCATAGGACATTTACGAGTTTTTGGTTCATATGCTATTGAACTTGATAAGACAAAAAGGAAAAAATTTGAAAACAAAGGCAGGAGCATGATAATGGTGGGATACTCCCTAACATCAAAAGCTTACAGATTATATGACAGTGAATCAAAGAAAATTATTGAGCGACGTGATGTCATATTTAATGAACAATCCTTTCCAGGGGATAAAGGAGAAGAAAATGAGACCGAATTTTTAACATTCAATGATATTCCAGTTGAGAACACTGAAGAAAATCCATTTGCACAATGTCAAAATGTTGAAGGTAATTCAATTGAAAAAATAAATGACCCAGAGGAGGAAAACTCAAATGAAAATGATTCAACATCAGAAGGCGAAAATTTTTATGAAGCAGAAAATGTCGTAGAACTTCCATCAAATTCCATACCAAATTCGGAGGAAGCGAATGTACCAAAAATTGGTCCAGGTAGGCCTAGAATTATTCGGGAAGGCAAACCTGGCCGTCCCCGAAAGATAAAAAATTTACTTAATAATGTGGTGGAGCAGCAAGTTCCAAAAACATATAAAGAAGCATTATCAAGTAAATTTAGCTCAAAATGGAAAGAAGCTATGAAAAAGGAAATGTCGTCTTTGTGTGAAAAGAGAACGTGGTCATTGGAAGAGCTTCCACCTGGACAACGGCCGGTAAAGTGTAAATGGGTCTATACACTGAAGAAAAATAAAGACGGCCAAGTCGAGCGGTACAAGGCAAGATTAGTGGCGAAAGGGTGTAGTCAAAGATTTGGGATCGACTACAACGAAACCTTTGCTCCAGTTGTAAGGTACACAACAATAAGATTGCTATTAGCCTTGGCAGTAGAGCATGAAATGTTTTTACATCAGTTGGATGTAGTATCTGCTTACTTAAATGGAGATTTACATGATGAAATATATATGTGTCAACCAGAAGGGTTTGAAGATAAGAAAAATCCAAAGAAAGTGTTAAAGTTGCATAAATCAATATACGGATTAAAACAAGCTGGGCGAGAATGGAATGCAAAGCTTGATGAATATTTACGTAAAATTGGCTTCAAATCATGTGACAACGAACCGTGTTTGTACAAAATGGAACGAAATGGAAATGTAATCCTTATTGCTGTATATGTGGATGATCTCATCATAGGATGCAAAGACGAATCTGAAATAACAAGAATTAAATATGAATTGGGAACTATGATCGAAGTCACTGACAAAGGTTCGTTGAACTATTTCCTGGGTATGGAAATATATCGCGAAGGAGGTACTGGATCTATAGAATTGAGTCAGTCAAATTATATAAAAGAAATGCTAAAAGAATATGGAATGGAAAACTGTAAGTCGCTATCAGTACCATTAACACCTGGCTATCAAACCAAATGTGATGATGAGTGCAAGAAAGCAAATGTTTCTGAATACCAATCGTTAATTGGTTCACTACTGTATTTAGCATTGACGACTCGACCGGACATACTTCACTCAGTGACAAAGTTATCTCAGAGGAACACAGATCCACACGTAGAACATATGACGGCTGCAAAACAAATTCTTCGGTACTTGAAGGGAACCGCAAATCTTAAAATGCACTTCAGAAAAAGTAATGGCTCATTGATTGGCTTTGCAGACGCAGATTGGGCAGGATGTAGTACTGATCGCAAGTCGTATTCTGGTTCGATATTTTTCTTCGGTGATAATGCAATTTCTTGGGAGTCAAAGAAACAAAATATAACGGCCCTAAGTAGCACTGAAGCCGAATATGTGTCTTTTTCAAATGCATCTAAAGAAGCGATTTATTTTGCAAAGATTATTACAAGAACTTGGTTTTGGAACGGATGAAAGTGTAATCATAAATGTTGACAACCAGGGCGCAATACAATTAGCTTACAATCCTGTTCACCACAAGAGGACGAAGCATATAGAAATTAAATATCACCATGTTCGAGACCTCGTCAAATCTGGGAAAATAAGACTCCAATATTGTCCAACAGAAGAAATGGTGGCTGATATATTCACAAAGAATTTGTCCAAAATCAAGCACCAAAAATTTGTTAATTTGATCAATTTTGTATAGTTTATAAATATAGAGAATATATATGTTGAGGTGGAGTGTTGGAAAACTACTTTACGAAACTACTTTGTTCCAAGAAAAATCAACATAAATATTCTATGAATAGTAGGTTTGAAATCATTTGTTCAAATTTGAGAATTTAGTTTTTTATTCTTGATTGTCATTCTTCATTGTTTTTTTTTTTTCCTTAACTTGAATTAAACGTTTTTTATACAAAGAAGCCCAACCGCTGTTTTTATCTTTAGAAATATCCTTTTATCAGAAATAAAGAAAATTGTCAAAAATTGTATTTCTCTAGAAAATTTTATCAACATTTTATTTCTATAGAAAATTTTGAAGAAATTTTATTTCTATAGAAGATTTTAACAAATTTTTATATCTATGGACACCTTTGTTAAAATTTTATATCTATAGATACCTTTGTTAAAATTTTATATCTATAGATACTTTTGTCAAAATTTTATTTTTATAGAAAATGTTGTCAAAATTTTATTTCTATAAGAAATTTTTTCAAAATTCCATTGTTCAGGATTTGTTTTTCAAAATTATATATTTCTATAGAAAATGTTGTCACAATTTTATTTCGATAGAAAATTTTGTCAAAAAAATTATCTCCATAGAAAACATTGTCCAAATTTTTTTCTATAGCTAAATCTATAGTAGATTTTTTCAAAATTTTATTTCTATTAATAATTTTGCCAAAAAAAATCATTTCTACAGAAAATTTTGTGAAAACTTTATTTCTATAGATTGTCAAAAGTTTTTCTA
The DNA here is from genome assembly GCF_050003625.1 of Haematobia irritans. Lineage (NCBI taxonomy): Eukaryota > Metazoa > Arthropoda > Insecta > Diptera > Muscidae > Haematobia > Haematobia irritans. The sequence continues at coordinate 32,058,748 of NC_134398.1, forward strand.
TAGTATATTTTTTCAAAATTTTATTTCTATTGTAATTTTTTTTTTTCAAAATTTTATTTTTATGGTAAATTTTTTCAAAATTTTATTTCTATTGACAATTTAGCAAAAAAATTATTTCTATAGAAAATGTTGTCAACATTTTTTTCTATTGATTTTTTTTTTTTCTATTCCTTGAGGAAAACAATAAAGCAATTTTCGGTGAGAAATATTTGTTTTTTAATATTTTTTTTCTCCGTCCAAAAAGGCAAATATATCAGATTTTAGTTTTCCCCAGTTCTATATTTCATTCTCGAAATTATTATACTACCGTTGTGCAGTAGTAAATGGCTGCTGAAATAGATAGACGCAACCATATTGGCAATACTCGTTCGTATGGTGTTTCAATTTAGTCAAACACACGTGAAAGGATGGTCGCTTTAAGTTTGCAGATGTGAGAACCCAGGAATATAAGTGTCTATTTTTGTTTGTCATATTGGAATTGTTATTTTTGGTAATGGTATTTGGAAGTAGAAAACTAGTGGAGATTCCATGGGGTATTCTTAACTATTTGTTGTTTCTTGGCGATTTCGAACGGCATTTTATAGTGCAGTGAAAACACTTAGATAAGCTCTAAAATACTTAGAAATGTCACCAGCATTATTGGGAAGGGATATACCCCTCTCAGAAAAGTGGTTCAGAAGGCCTTCTCATCCTACCAGTCAAGTTGTGTAAACTATCCAAATGTAATAAACCAAAGAAAAACAAGTATATACGGCCGTAAGTTCGGCCAGGCCGAATCTTATGTACCCTCCACCATGGATTGCGTAGGAACTTCTACTAAAGGCTGTCATCCACAATCGAATTACTTGGGTTGCGATAACACTTGCCGATGGCAAGCCATACGGGATATATATAAAAAAAAGGCCGATTAAATACGTTTATAATCTAGTTTGACAAAATTTTCTATAGAAATAAATTTTTGACAAAATTTTCTATAGAAATGAAACCTTGACAAAATTTTCTATAGAAATAAAATTTTGACAAAATTTTCTATAGAAATAAAAATTTGACAAAATTTTCTATAGAAATAAAAACTTGACAAAATTTTCTATAGAAATAAAATGTTGACAAAATTTTCTATGGAAGTAAAATGTTGACAAAATTTTCTATAGCAATACAATTTTGACAAAAATTTCTATAGAAATAAAATGTTGACAAAATATTGTATAGAAATAAAATTTTGACAAAATTTTGTATAGAAATAAAATGTTGACAAAATTTTCTACAGAAATAAATTTTTTACAAAATTTTCTATAGAAATAAAATTTTGACAAACATTTCTATAGAAAAAAACTTTTGACAAAACTTTCTATAGAAATGAAATTTTAACAAAACATTCTATAGTAATAAAATTTGACAAAATTTTCTATGGAAATAAAGTTTAGGTAGATTACAAAATTTTCTATAGAAATAAAATTTTGACAATATTTTCTATGGAAATAAAATTTTCACAAACATTTGTATAGAAATAAACTTTTGACAAAACTTTCTATAAAAATGAAATTTTGACAAAACTTTCTATAGTAATAAAATTTGACAAAATTTTCTATGGAAATAAAGTTTTAGTAGATTATTTTTGGCGATATGGACCAATTTTTGTGTAATAAGTCATCGGCTATATATAACTAAAGACCGATATGGACCAATTTTTACATGGCTGTTAGAGGCCATATATTGACAAAATGTACCAAATTTCAACCGTATCGGATGACTTTTGCTCCTCCAAGAGGTTCCGGACGTCAAATCTGGCGACGGTTTATATGGGAACTATATATAATTATGGACCGATATGGACCAATTTTTGCATGGTTGTTAGAGACCATATACTAACACCATGTACCAAATTTCAACTGGATCGGATGAATTTTGCTCTTCCAAGAGACTCCGGAGGTCAAATCTGGGGATCGGTTTATATGGGGGCTATATATAATTATGGACCGATATGGACCAATTTTTGCATGGTTATGAGAGGCCGTAAACTAACATCAGGTACCAAATTTCAAACGGATCGGATGAATTTTGCCCCTCCAAGAGGCTCCGGAGGTCAAATCTGGGGATCGGTTTATATGGGGGCTATATATAATTATGGACCGATATGGACCAATTTTTGCATGGTTGTTAAAAACCGTATACTAAGACCACGTACTAAATTTCAACCGGATCGGATGAATTTTTCTCCTCCAAGAGGCTCCGGTGGTCAAATCTGGGGATCGGTTTATATGGGAGCTATATATAATTATGGACCGATATGGACCAATTTTTGCATGGTTGTTAGAGGCCGTATACTAACATCAGGTACCAAATTTCAACCGGATCGGATGAATTTTGCCCCTCCAAAAGTCTCCGGAGGTCAAATCTGGGGATCGGTTTATATGGGGGCTATATATAATTATGGACCGATATGGACCAATTTTTGCATGGTTGTTAGAGACCATATACTAATACCACGTACCAAATATCAATCGGATCGGATGAATTTTGCCCCTCCAAGAGGCTCCGGAGGTCAAATCTGGGGATCGGTTTATATGGGGGCTATATATAATTATGGACCGATATGGACCAATTTTTGCATGGTTGTTAGAGACCGTATACTAAGACCAGGTACCAAATTTCAACCGGATCGGATGAATTTTGCTGCTCCGGGAGGCTCCCCAAGCCAAATTTGGGGATCGGTTTATATGGGGGCTATACGTAAACGTGGTCCGATATGGCCCATTTTCAATACCATCCGACCTACATCAATAACAACTACTTGTGCCAAGTTTCAAGTCGATAGCTTGTTTCGTTCGGCAGTTAGCGTGATTTCCACAGACGGACGGACGGACATGCTTAGATCGACTCAGAATTTCACCACGACCCAGAATATATATACTTTATGGGGTCTTAGAGCAATATTTCGATGTGTTACAAACGGAATGACAAAGTTAATATACCCCCATCCTATGGTGGAGGGTATAAAAAACAAATCTTTGCTCTCTCAGCCTTTTTCTCGAAATTTTTATATTTTCCATCATTTACAAAAGTCAGTTTTTTTCGGTACCCCAATGGGCATTGCATTGAGCTTCCCGGTAATCAAGAATTTTTTATATGTTCTATGGAATCAAAATCGATATTTCCATGTGTGTTACAATTTTTATTATTTTCCACCATTTTTTTATTTTTCTTCAATGGAATGACCCATATGTTGTGCCATAATGTGATTGTGTTGCTTTCCCAAATGGAGACTATTGTAGCAGCGAAATTCATTTGCTCTCACAAGTACGAAAGCATAGCTAACTACAATACGTATTTGTTGTTCAACAAGAAATAGGCTTACAGATACCACTTACTCTCAAACACACACTCGCACACACACACATTTACATCTACATTAGCCCCAATTCCGTTACCATTCTTATATGGATAGATTAAATGAATAGATTTCAAAGTGCAAATGTCTCATTCCTTTATTGTTGCCCTCAGCCTACCACGATGATGATGAAGTACAAGCAAGCAACCAACCTAAGGCAAAGGCAAGTCAATGCAAGCACAAAGTTTGTTAAGGCTCATACATACATAGCTATCGGTAAAGTGAACACTATTGAAAGCAAAGCTAAATTGCTATCAATTGAATGTGGGATGGGGAGAGAAGAAGAAGAAGGACAATGTATAGCAGGGTTCTGTTGTCAAATCCCATAAATCCTTTGAAATGTATTTCATTGAAATAATCGAACGAATAACAAAGATCACGCTGTAAGTCTCTTTAGCAAAATCCTTTGATGGATTGTAGTAAATTTCGTAGATATTAATCCTAAACGGAATCAGATAAAGAAGAATAACATTTTTTTTCAAAGAAAAGAAAAAAACTAAAGGCAAATCATTGGCCTCTTTGTATTCATTCATATTCCAATTGGTCCTCTCTCCCTTTCACTATTTCTCTGCCTCTCCCACTCTCTCTCTCTCGCGCTGTGTATTTGATTCCTTTGCATCAACTTGTCATTTTCATCCTATTATACTTCAACTCATAGCGGATTCATAAAATTATAACCAGTTCCTTTTCAATGATTACGACAGCCTCAAATTGTTGCTGACAAATGTGGTGGGAAGAAGTCACAGTCAGGTAACTTAAAGCTGAAGTAATTGCGGAAATATGCCACAACATTTTGTGTGAGCATTACAAGTCACTTCCTCTGTCTTCCATTGTTAACCCTTCACCGTATAATGGAGGTGTAGTTATTTTCTTATGACGTTTGTAACATGAAATAATGATGTTGGAAATATGGCAACCCAATTAACAAGTATTGAAAGAGAAAATCTTCTCATAACAACGCAGCGTCTTTATTTTCATATTCCTTTATGTTCTAGTTTAGTCTTTATCCAACCGTCGATGAGAGCACTAATAAACTCTCTTCAAATTGATCTAATCCGTGTTGGTGTATTTATTGGTAAATTATCAACAAATGATGTATGTATGTTTTATTTTAGTTAACGAGTTGTTTTCTCAACTATGGGTTACCAGAAGACAGAGTACATATCTATTGGAGATTGAGAGTAAACAAGTATATACGGCCGTAAGTTCGGCCAGACCGAAGCTTATGTACCCTCCATCATGGATTGCGTAGAAACTTCTTCTAAACACTGCCATCCACAATCGAATTACTTAAGTTGCGGTAACGCTTGGTATCTTTAAATCTCCTAACACCATCTTCTAAATTATATGTAAGTCCATACGTGGTATATATTAAATCAAAAAAGATCGATCCAATACGTATATAATTCAGTTTGACAAAGTAGACATAAAATTTTGACAACATTTCTACAGAAATAAAATTTTAAACAAAATTTTCTATAGAAATAAAATTTTCACAAAATTTTCTATAGAAATAAAAATTTTGACAAAATTTTCTATAGAAAGAATGTTTGACAAAAATTTCTACAGAAATAAAATTTTAACAAAATTTTCTATAGAAATAAACTTTTGACAAAATTTTCTCTAGATATAATATCTTGGTAGATTATTTTTGACTCGAGTGGCAACCATGATTATGAACCGAATAAAATTTGAACAAAATTTTCTATAGAAATAAAATTTTGACAATGATGAAAATTTTATTATGAACCGAATAAAATTTTAACAAAATTTTCTCTAGAAATAAAATTTTGACAAATTTTTCTATAGAAATAAAATTTTGGTAGATTATTTTTGCCTCTAGTGGCAACCATTATTATGAACCGATATGGACCAATTTTTGTGTGATTGGACCAATTTTGGTATGGTTGTTAGCGACCATATACTAACACTAGAGGTGTGCACGTGACACGAACATTTTCGTGACTCACGCATGAGTCGTGAGTCACGCTGACGGCAACGGCGTGAGTGTGCGTGAGCGTGATTAACCAACCAAATGTCGTGCGTGATCGTGAGCCACGAAAATAATATCTTCGTGAGTGTGCGTGAGTAACGAATTTCGGAAAAACACGCTCACGAAAATAATCCCGCGTACGAACACAAAATGCTTACGAGTTGAATTCATTTATAATTTCAGTGACATCCTAGGTGGTAAGAGTTTTATAACGCACTCGATTTTAACCATACTCATGTTTTCAGTCAGGTTCTATAGGTAAATCACTCATAAAATTATTCGTGAGTCACGATATTTTTCGTGAGTCATGACATTTAAAAGATTTTCGTGCGTGAGTGTGCGTGAGTAAAAATTTTCTTTTCGTGAGCGTGCGTGACCGTGAGTCCCACTAAAAAATATCGTGCGTGAGTGTGCATGAATAAGATTTCTCCGTCGTGAGTGTGAGCACAATATTACTCACGTGCACACCTCTAACTAACACCACGTTCCTAATTTGAACCGGATCGGATGAATTTTGCTCCTCGAAGAGGCTCCGGAGGTCAAATCTGGATAACGTTTTATATGGGGGCTATATATAATTATGGACCGATATGGACCAATTCTGGCACGGTTGTTAAAGATCATATACTAACACCATGTTCCAAATTACAACCGGATTGGATGAAATTTGCTTCTCTTGGAGACTTCGCAAGCCAAATCTGGGGATCGGTTTATATGGGGGCTATATATAATTATGAACCGATGTGGACCAATTTTTGCATGGTTGTTAGAGACCATATACCAACACCATGTACCAAATTTCAGCCGGATCGGATGAAATATGCTTCTCTATGGGGGCTATATATAATTAAGGACCGATATGGACCAATTTTTGCATGGTTGTTAGAGACCATATACCAACATCATGTACCAAATTTCAGCCGGATCGGATGAAATTTTCTTCTCTTTGAGGCTCCGCAAGCCAAATCTGGGGATCGGTTTATATGGGGGCTATATATAATTATGGACCGATGTGGACCAATTTTTGCATGGTTGTTAGAGACCATATACCAACACCACGTGCCAAATTTCAGCCGGATCGGATGAAATATGCTTCTGTTAGAGGCTCCTCAAGCCAAATCTGAGGGTCCCTTTATATGGGGCTATACGTAAAAGTGGACCGATATGGCCCATTTGCAATACCATCCGACCTACATCAATAACAAGTTTCAAGTCGATAGCTTGTTTCGTTCGGAAGTTAGCGTGATTTCAACAGACGGACGGACATGCTTAGATCGACTCAGAATTTCACCACGACCCAGAATATATATACTTTACGGGGTCTTAGAGCAATATTTCGATGTGTTACAAACGGAATGACAAAGTTAATATACCCCCATCCTATGATGGAGGGTATAATAATTACGGGAGATTGAGAGTGTGAACAAAAAAGCATCAATAATAAATAATTGCCAGAGAATGAGAATATCGAATGAGAAAATGTCTATTGGAGATTGGGAGTAAAAAATAACTGGAGATTGATGGTCAATAAATACTGAAGATTGATAGTAACTAATAACAGGAGATTGAGGGCAATTAAATAAAAGAGATTGAAAGTAAATAATAATAAAAAGTAATAATTGAAAGTAAATAATAAATTGAAATCTAAAAATTATCAAGACAACATTCAGAAACGTCGAGATTCATAAATGAACACACACACACACACAAGTAGAGATCAAATCAACAAAGTATTGAAAATTCAAAAAAATGTATTTTCAGTTCACATTGAAAGATATACAGATAACATGAATAAATTTTTTCGAAATTGTCGAAAAATAAAGAGTAGGAGGAATTCTATCATTCCCAACTTTTTGGAAAATCAAATTATTCATGTTAGGGCTAGATTTAAAATAGTTGTCGTTTCTTCTCGTCCTTATTGGTTGGCTGATAAGTAACGCTATTTTATAAGGAGCATGTGGGTATTTTGGTCATATCTGGCCAGCAAAACAAGCGTCGCCAAAAAATTAGAAAACATTTTTTTTGGATCCGGAAGTGGTGCAAAATTGTCGCAGAAGCGATCAAATAAAACTTTGCAAAAATTTTCTATAGAAATAAAATTTTGGAAAAATTTTCTATAAAAAATGTTGACAAAACTTTCTATAGAAATAACAACATTTTTGCTGCAAGTAGAGGATGCTGATGAGGAATGTGGTAATTCCGAAACAGCTGTACATCCAACCATATTGCAGTCTATAGGGCTTTGCCCAAATAAATTTGACAAGCATACTTTTCCTCTGTTGGTTAAGCTACACTTGTAGTTTAGTCAATGCATGGCTTTAAGCTGAGATCAAAAACAAAAATAAAAATTTTTGATTAAACTAAAATTTTGACAAAATTTTCTATAGAAATAAATTTTGACAAAATTTTCTATAGAAATAAAAACTTAAGAAAATTTTCTATGGAAATAAAATTTTCAGAATTTTTTCTATAGAAATAAAACAAAAATTTTATTTTCTATAGAAATATTTTTTAAGAAATAAAATTTTGCAAAAATTTTCTTAGAACTAGAATTTTGCAAAAATTTTCTATAAAAATAAAATTTTGACAAAATTTTCTATAGAAATAAAATTTTAAGAACATTTTTTGAGAATTTTTTTTCTATAGAAATATTTTTTAAAGAAATAAAATTTTCCAAACATTTTCTATACAAATAGAATTTTGCAAAAATTTGCTATAGAAATAAAATTGTGCAAAAATTTACTATACAAAAATTGTCTAGGGAAACAGAATTTTGACAACATTTTCTATAAAGCCAAAATTTTGACAAAATTTTTTATAGAAATAGAATTTTGACAACAATTTTATATAGCTAAAATTTTGACAAAATTTTCTATAGAAATAGAATTTTGACAAAATTTTCTATAAAGCTAAAATTTTGACAACATTTTCTATAGAAATAAAATTTTTCAAAAATTTTCTATAAAAATAAAATTTTGCAAAAATTTTCTATAAAAATAAAATTTTGCAAAAATTTTCTATAGAAATAAAATTTTGACAAATTTTTCTATAGAAATAAAATTTTGACAAAATTTTTTATAGAAATAAAATTTTGACAAAATTTTCTATAGAAATAAAATTTTGCAAAAATTTTATTTTCTCTAGAAATACTTTTTATAGAAATAAAATTTTGACAAAATTTTTTATAGAAATAAAATTTTGACAAAATTTTCTATAGAAATTAAATTTTGCAAAAATTTTCTATAGAAATAAAATTTTGCAAACATTTTTTATTAAATTTTTTTTAGAAATAAAATTTTAAGAAAATTTTCTATAAAAAAAAATCTGTAGAAATAAAATTTTGACGAAATTGTCTATAGATATAAATAAAATTTTGACTAAATTTTCTATATATTCAATTAAAAAAAAATCTTTAAAATTTTTTATTTTTATTTTGTGTTGTGTCCATTTTGTCAAAGTCCATTGTCGGTAAGGACTCTTAAAGTATATTTGCTTGTTTCCAGTTGGAGATACCTAACACTACTCGGGCTGATAGGTTGATGTTGGCTGAGAAACGTATTCTCACTCAGCCATTAAAAGGTTATATTTTCCATTTCCTTTTTACCTAATGTCTCATCATTAAAACTTGCAGCTAGTGATGTGAACACTGGCAATTTAACTCTCATTGGTAGAGAGGGAGAGAGAGTGAAAAAAATAACTGTTATGCCTTCAACATTGCACGGCATTAAAACCACAATGTTTATATGAGCTGGGTAATTTCTGTTGCTCTTCTCTTCCATCAGAGAGAATTGTGAAGAGGGTGAAAGGGTGTAGAGTCTATGTTAAAGGTTTGGGCTCTTTGCCTGTGTCTGTTTCAATTCATGTTCTTGTCTTATTAAATAATAATTAATAGTAATTGTTAATTATTATGTTGTAGTTGTTGTAAATACTGCTGCTGCTGTCTCCACTGCTGTTGCTTCTTCGGTTGCTTCAGTGTGTGTGTGTGTGTTTTCTTTTGTTTTTGTCGTTGTTGTAATTGCATAAAAGAAAAAGCAAAACTTTTTTAATGAGCACACCTAGAAATAAACTGCTATGTATATTTAATTCAGTAGAGGTATTTACATTTATTCCAATTAATGGTACCCTAGGGAAAATAGAAAGTCAAAATGTGGAAGCAACAAAGCAACAAAGCACCAAGCACTTCCCCCCTAAACTGATTTAACTCAACGCATGAGAGAAATTAAGTAATGAGTCAAGAGAAAATGTAAAGATTTTTTTTATTTTTTCCTACAAACAATATTAGAAAACGTGCATATATTTTTAATAAGGGATAAAGAAACAAAAAAATGTTACATTTTATTTTTGGGGGGTTTTATGCCTAATAAAATATTCATATTCTAACACCATTAAAACTCTAGGGACATGAAATTATTTCTAGGTGACATTTTTAAGCTAAGAATAAATCCTTAATTAGAGTTTTACTGCTATCTGGTGTTTAATATGAAGGAGCCTAAATTGTAAAATAGTTAGCAAGGTAATTTGCTAAATATGTTTTCAAGAGTGTTTGGGAGAAATAACTTATCCTCTCCCCACAAATGGTGACTTAGTGTTGAGCAGTGTTGCCAATTGTTGAGAAGCACAAATAGTTAGATAAATGGCTAGATGTAGCTAACAGCAATTTTACATATTTTAAAGCAAACCCAACAGCAAAAAGAGCTAGATCTAGTTATAAAATAGCTAAATTGGCATCACTGGTGATGAGATTATGGCAAGCAAATAGAGATAATCTCTCCTGCTACAAATGGTGACTTAGTGTCGCAATTCACTATTTATCCATGCATCGAGTAACCTTGCCCCTTAAATATCAACAAATGCATCAATTGATTTAAGACATTATGATTATCACAAAGATGGATAATAAGGCGTGGACACAATGTCATTCTCAGACAATGGCAATATTGTCCAGACACAATTCACAAAATTCTATAAAACTGATGAATGCTCCTTAATAGACCTAAAGTGGTCGATTAGGGAAGCAATATCACACAATTAACTTATGCAATCCAGATGAATGGACATTAATGTACACAAAGAGCTGATGCAAATTATCATTTAACACATTCAAGACGTAAAATCGTGGAGAAAGGACCCCCTTGGGGGTATCCAAGAAATGTTCAGCTACGGTAGGATTCTTCATGTTCTTCTATTGAATGGGGTAGTGTTAAAATCATCGTATACTCTTTAATTTATTTGAAATATTCAGGAAATATTTCAAACTTTTCAGGGCCCTTGAAAAATTTTATTTTTTATTTTTTTATATTTGCCCGAGCTGAGGGCAAAAGTAAAAAATCATAGTATTGGAATATTTGATATCCAATTTATTTATACTCCCTTAAGTGATCGAAATATATTTCTCAATATCTCACGCTGATAATTGAGTATGTTAAATGTGTGTGTGTTGCAAAAAGTTTTGTCTAGTTCTCTTTATAGCAAATTGACTTTACATATGTACGTCAGTAAAATTTTCATATGCGCATATATGTATGTATGCAAAACAGGGATGGAAAATACAGTACTTTTTTCAATACTTTTTCACTCTGGTCAGCAGCGATTTTTGATTCTTCCCCCCAAATCTTAAGAAAAAAACCCCTAAATTGGTCTAGACTTTTTTCAAAAACCCCCAAAAAATTTAAGAATGTTAATAAGCCAAAAAGGTGTCCCAAATTTCGTTAAAAAATCCTGCAGTGATACACTTTACAAATTAAATTTAACACAAATATATACTGAAAGATTTTTTATACCCTCCATCATAGGATGGGGGTATATTAACTTTGTCATTCCGTTTGTAACACATCGAAATATTGCTCTAAGACCCCATAAAGTATATATATTCTGGGTCGTGGTGAAATTCTGAGTCGATCTAAGCATATCCGTCCGTCCGTCCGTCTGTTGAAATCACGCTAACTTCCGAACGAAACAAGCTATCGACTTGAAACTTGGCACAAGTAGTTGTTATCGATGTAGGTCGGATGGTATTGAAAATGGGCCATATCGGTCCACTTTTACGTGTAGCCCCCATATAAAGGGACCCTCAGATTTGGCTTGTGGAGCCTCTAACAGAAGCATATTTCTTCCGATCCGGCTGAAATTTGGTATATGGTGTTGGTATATGGTCTCTAACAACCATGCAAAAATTGGTCCACATCGGTCTACAATTTTATATAGCCCCCATATAAACCGATCTTCAGATTTGGCTTGCGGAGCCTAAAAGAGAAGCAAATTTCATCCGATTTGGCTGAAATTTGGTACATGGTGTTGGTATATGGTCTCTAACAACCATTCAAAAGATTGGTTCACATCGGTCCATAATTATATATAGCTCCCATATAAACCGATCCCCAGATTTGGCTTGCGGAGCCTCAAAGAGAAGAAAATTTCATCCGATCCGGCTGAAATTTGGTACATGATGTTGGTATATGGTCTCTAACAACCGTGCAAAAATTGGTCCATATCGGTCTTTAATTATATATAGCCCCCATATAAACCGATCCCCAGATTTGACTTGTGGAGCCTCTCAGAGAAGCATATTTCATCCGATCCGGCTGAAATTTGGTACATGGTGTTGGTATATGTTCTCTAACAATCATGCAAAAATTGGTCCACATCGGTCCATAATTATATATAGCCCCCATATAAACCGATCCCCAGATTTGGCTTGCGGAGCCTCAAAGAGAAGCAAATTTCATCCGATCCGGCTTAAATTTGGTACATGGTGTTGGTATATGCTCTCTAACAACCACGCAAAAATTGGTCCACATCGGTCCATAATTATATATAGCCCCCATATAAACCGATCCCCATATTTGGCTTGCGAAATCTCCAAGAGAAGCAAATTTCATCCAATCCGGTTGTAATTTGGAACATGGTGTTAGTATATGATCTTTAACAACCGTGCCAGAATGGGTCCATATCGGTCCATAATTATATATAGCCCCCATATAAACTGATCCCCAGATTTGGCTTGCGGAGCCTCAAAGAGAAGCAAATTTCATCCTATCCGGCTGAAATTTGGTACATGGTGTTGGTATATGGTCTCTAACAACCATGCAAAAATTGGTCCACATCGGTCCATAATTATATATAGCCCCCATATAAACCGATCCAAATATTTGGCTTGCGAGGTCTCCAAGAGAAGCAAATTTCATCCAATCCGGTTGTAATTTGGAACATGGTGTTAGTACATGATCTTTAACAACCGTGCCAGAATTGGTCCATATCGGTCCATAATTATATATAGCTCCCGTATAAAACATTCTCCAGATTTGACGTCCGGAGCCTCTTGGAGGAGCAAAATTCATCCGATCCGGTTCAACTTAGGCACGTGGTGTTAGTATATGGTCGCTAACAACCATACCAAAATTGGTCCAATCACACAAAAATTGGTCCATATCGGTTCATAATCATGGTTGCCACTGGAGCCAAAAATAATCTACCAAAATTTTATTTCTATAGAAAAGTTTGTCAAAATTTTATTTCTATAGAAAATTTTGTCAACATTTTATTTCTAGAGAAAATTTTGTTAAAATTTTATTCGGTTCATAATAAAATTTTCATCATTGTCAAAATTTTATTTCTATAGAAAATTTTGTCAAAATTTTATTTCTATAGAAAGTTTTGTTCAAATTTTATTTCTGTAGAAATTTTTTGTCAAAATATTCTTTCTATAGAAAATTTTGTCAAAATTTTTATTTCTATAGAAAATTTTCTGAAAATTTTATTTCTATAAAAAATTTTGTTAAAATTTTATTTCTGTAGAAAATTTTGTCAAAATTTTATGTCTACTTTGTCAAAGTGAATTATATACCCATTGGATCGATCTTTTTTGATTTAATATATACCACGTATGGACTTACATACAATTTAGAAGATGGTGTTAGGAGTTTTTAAGATACCTTGCCATCGGCAAGCGTTACCGCAACTTAAGTAATTCGATTGTGGATGGCAGTGTTTAGATGAAGTTTCTACGCAATCCTTGATGGAGGGTACATAAGCTTCGGCCTGGCCGAACTTACGGCCGTATATACTTGTTTTTTTCTGAAGAACAAAATTTCTTTTGAAGTAAATAAAAATCAGTAGATAACGTCATTATACCACTATCCACAAATTCGGGTTTATTTGTCTAAAATTTCGTTCCTGAGGAAAGTAATTTTTCTATGGGTATAATAATAAAATGTATATCAATATAAAGAGCAGACAAAACAATATAATTCAATGTATAAATCTTTCAAATCAAATTAATTAAAACAACGGCTTATAAAATATAAATAATAGAAATAAAAAATAAACAAAAATTAAAGTTCAGTAAATATATACATTATTCGCCAAAATTGTAGGCGTGAAATTATGAGACCAATAATTTAATGTTACAATACCATTTCTTAATTTGTTTTTAATTGTATCAAATATAAAAAATGCCACTTCAACAGATGCGTTTAAAACAGAATGTCATTGGTTATCATACTTGCTTGTATTTAAGAACATGGGATGACTTCCCTCATTTTTTTTTTCAAAATTCATGCCAGAATTGTTCTAAATTTTGTTGAGAATTGCTCCGCTTTAGAGAGTCTAAAATAATTTTTTTACCCCCAAAAATCCCCCCAAATAAATGTTACCTCTAAAAATCCCCCTAAACGTGTAAAAAACCCCTAAATTTGGGGGGAAAACCCCCAACTTGGCAACACTGCTGGTCAGTACCGTTGTACCCCCGCGAATGATTTAGTACCTTTTGTGTAGACAATTTTGAGCTGATATCGAATATATGGTACAATAGTCAGTACCGTAGTACCCCGCGAATGATTTAGTACCTTTTGTGTAGGCATTTTTGAGACGATATCGGATTTATGGTACAATAGTATCTTAATATTTTTTTAGACAAAATATTTTAATATGTTGAGAAAGTCCTTAGCAAACTTATGTGCTAATAGTATTTTAAAAAATTGGCAGAAAAGTTCATGCGGGAGGAAAATCTGGATTTTGTAAAAGCCATAGTCAAAATCACGATTTTATTGAATTTCATGAATGTTTTAGTCGAAAAAAGCATGTGTTTCAATTAGTGGTGTGCACGTGAGTAATAGTTTACTCACACTCACGCACAATCACGACTGAAAAATTACACTCACGCACGATATTTTTTGGTAGGACTCACGCACAATCACGAAAAGAAAATTTGTACTCACGCACACTCACGCACGAAAACGTCGTGACTCACGACAAATACCGTTACTCACGAAAAATACCGTGACTCACGAATAATTTTATGATTAATTTACCTTACCGAAGTGTCTGGAAACATGAGCATTACTAAAATCGAGAGTGTTATTAAACTCTTAACATCCCAGGTGTCACTAGAATTGTAATTGAATTTAACTCTTAAGCGTTTTATGTTGGTGAGCAGGAATATTTTCGTGAGTGTAATTCGTTACTCACGCACACTCACGAAGATATTATTTTTGTGACTCACGCTCACGCACGAAATTTTGGTTTGCTAATCACGCTCACGCACACTCACGCTGTTGCCATAAGCGTGACTCACGACTCACGCACGAATCACTAAAATGTTCGTGAGTCACGACAATTTCGTGTCACGTGCACACCTCTAGTTTCAATATTACGCTTCCGCACGCAAGAAATAACACTTTCTTTCTTGGAAAAAGTTTCTATAGAAATAAAATTTTGCAAAAATGTTCTTAGACAAGTTCAAGTTTTTCCTTAAATTTTGAAAAAGGTTCCATTGGTGTGAATTTTGGTCGATTTTGGAAAAAAAGTTGGTGCAAAAAATTTTTTCGTTATAGCAAAGCTGCTTGTCAGTTTATTGGGGCTTCGATTACTCTCTCTCTCTCTCTCTCTCTCTCTCTCAAACTGTAATAATGTTATAGCCAGTGTTACCGTTGTGTATCGTTAGCGGCAACTTATTGGCACTTATTTTAAGCTTTGGTACTTTTCAGCCCGATTTTTCTTGTAATATGTAATTTGCATTTACAATTATCGACAAGTTATCGATCGCGTACTACAATAAAGCGAACGATTAGAGTCACGGTCGAAATTTGAGACAAAAATAATCTACCAACGTTTGGAGAAAATCTTACCAAAAACTACCAAAACAATATTATTTTGCAAACATGTATTTCTTCAGAAAGTTTCTGTAGACATAAAATTTTGTAAATTTTTTTTTTTGGAAAATTTTGTCAAAATTTTATTTTTTGTCAACAGTTTTATACCCTCCACCATAGGATGGGGGGTATATTAACTTAGTCATTCCGTTTGTAACACATCGAAATATTGCTCTAAGACCCCATAAAGCATATATATTCTGGGTCGTGGTGAAATTCTGAGTCGATCTAAGCATGTTCGTCCCTCCGTCTGTTGAAATCACGCTAACTTCCGAACGCAACAAGCTATCGACTTGAAACTTGACACAAGTAGTTGTTATTGATGTAGGTCGGATGGTATTGCAAAGGGGCCATATCGGTTCACTTTTACGCATAGGCCCCATATAAACGGACCCTCAGTTTTGGCTTGCGGAGCCTCTAACAGAAGCATATTTCATCCAATCCGGCTGAAATTTGGAACATGGTGTTAGTATATGGTCTCTAACAACCGTGCCAGAATTGGTCCACATCTGTTCATAATTATATATAGCTCCCAAATAAACCGATCCCCAGATTTGGCTTGCGGAGCCACTAAGAGAAGCAAATTTCATCCGATCCGGTTGAAATTTGGAACATGGTGTTAGCATATGGTCTCTAACAACCGTGCCAGAATTGGTCCATATCGGTCCATAATTATATATAGCCCCCATATAAACCGTTCTCCAGATTTGACCTCCGGAGCCTCTTGGAGAAGCAAAATTCATCCGCTAACAACCATCCAAAATTGGTCCATACCGGTCTATAGTTATATATAGCCGATTCCCAATCACACAAAAATTGGTCCATATCGGTTCATAATCATGGTTGCCACTGAGCAAAAAATTATCTATCAAAATTTTATTTCTATAGAAAATTTTGTCAAAATTTTATTTTTATAGAAAATTTTGTAAAAATTTTATTTCTGTAGAAAATTTTGTCAAAATTTTATTTCTATAGAAAATTTAGTCAAAATTGTATTTTATAGAAAATTTAGTCAAAATTGTATTTTATAGAAAATTTTGTCAAAATTGTATTTTATAGAAAATTTTGTCAAAATTTTATTTTTTTAGAAAATCTTGTCAAATATTATTTTTATAGAAAATTTTGTCAAAATTTTATTTTTATAGAAAATTTTGGCAAAATTTAATTTTTATAGAAATTTTTGGCAAAATTTTATTTCTATATAAAATTTTGTCAAAATTTTATTTTATAGAAAATTTTTTCAAAATTTTATTTCTATAGAAAATTTTGTCAAAATTTTATTTCTTTAGAAAATTTTGTCGAAATATTTTTTATTGAAAATTTTGTAAAAATTTTATTTCTTTAGAAAATTTCAAAATGTTATTTCTATAGAAAATTTTGTAAAAAATTTATTTCTATAGAAAATTTTGTAAAAAAATTATTTTTATTTATCTACAGAAAATTTATGAAGTCCAATGAAGTACAACTGTGGCAACTGTCATTACAATAATACGTTAGTCTTTGCAAGCGGATATAACACCAAAGTTTTCACCAAAAAGTTTTTCAGCGGTGTATTATCCCACCTCAGTAATGCTGGTGACATTTCTGAGGGTTTCAAAGATTCTCTAAGTGGTTTCACTGCAATGTGGAACGTCGTTCGGACTCGGCTATAAAAAGGAGGTCCCTTTTCTTTAAGCATGGAACATGCAGCACTCAGTGATAAGAGAGAAGTTCACCAATGTGATATCACAATGGACTGAATAGTCTAAGTGAGCCTGATACATCGGGCTGCCACCTAACCTAAGCGGATATAAAACTAAAAAAAGATATTTAAAATTGAGGAGTTGACAAACAAAATTTTATTTTCTTTTAAATTTAATCTAAAGGAGCTCTTGAAAATAATCTTCCAATGAAATTTAGTGAAAACTACTTTTCGCTCAAAACAAAAATACAATTTTGTACTTTCTTAAAAATTGTATTATTCCATCCCTGATGCATATATATACTCCCACAGTGGTCATATATGGACAACCCCTGCCAACATTTGGGTGATAGTTTTATCGTCTTTCGCCAAGATGTCACTATTTCGGATCGCCAGGAAGTTTTCTGGTAGTAAAATCTCAAACACAGCAACAATAAAAACCACTATCGCGTGCGGTGTTTCCGTTTCGAAACAAATTCGACTCTAACAGCGATCAAAAATCTAAATATAGACTCCATACATCGATATAGCTGATTTTTCAATAGCACCTCTCTGAGAGTACATGTGTGTAAAAAGCCACTATCAACCAACGAGCTTGTGTGGCACAGAGAGAGAGTCTCTGACTTGAAAACGAAAGGTTCCGAGTTCAATGCTCGGTGCATCTGATCATCATTTTTATTTTTTAAAAAATAACTATCGCTTTTATAACTACTTTTAGTCACTGGTTCGATTCCCTGAGAACACTATCGCGTAGTGGGACATTTGTACCCGAACGGGGTCCCTAATTCGACAAGAAGGTGATATCGCCTGCGAAAGTTTTATCTTCCGCGGCGAAACTACTTCGATACGCTTTCGATAGAAAATGTTTGCAGGGACCATTATATTAAAACATACACACACACACTCATTTACACTCTCACCCACCACTTAGAGACGATATGAGTAAATGAGCAGGCAGAGAAGCAGAGAACTAAGGAGAAAGCCATTGTAACTGCAAACATCAAGACAACCAATATTCTCAGTTATGATCAAACTTTTTGTTCCAGCTTGGCCATCATAAAGTATGGTGAACATCATAATTTCAATAAAAAACAGTGTTGTTGCCATCTTTCCATATGATTTTAAATACTAGTCTTTGTGAGCCACACTTTCTATTATATTTCCTTATGCGATAAAAACAAATAATAATGGGGGGGTGAAAAACTAGACACAATGGGTGATAATGAGAGATGGTCTGTCTCTTAAAACTATAACGTTTTAATATATGTACCGTCAAAAATTTTATTTCTATAGAAAATTTTGTAATTTTTTTTCCCTAAAAAAAATTTGGCCAAATTTTATTTCTACTGAAAATTTGGTCAAAAATTTATTTTTAAAAAATATTTTGTCAAATATGTATTTTTATAGAAAATTTTTGCAAAATTTTATTTCTATAGAAAATTTTGTCAAAATTTTATTTCTCTAGAAAATTATCTATTTTCCCCATCCCACTGTGCCATCATAATGAAGATGAAATGAAGACCAAAAACTAAATGAAAGAAGCAAAAAGAAAACATATAATAATAAAATTACGAATTGATAAGAAAATCATATCGAAGAGAATGGATTTTTTTTTTCGTCTTTTCCTGTCTACTTTACAAATCGTATTTGGTAAAGTTGCCGGCAAGATAAGATAACTTTAGGTCATTTTTTTTTTTGCTTCCACCCTCTTTGGTTATCGTTGGCCTTTTTTTTGCTGCTAATATTAAAGTTGCTCGAATAATTCATAGCTAATGTAAGTCGCCTTGTACTAGGACCATTTGGGTTTATGCGCTAAAATCTTAAAGGGAATCAAATTTATTCGTTAAACATTTTCTTTTGCTCCATTCTGGGATATGAAAGCAAACTCATAAACTTTTGTAATCGTTATTGGCATCTGGTTACATATGAAAATTGCTTGCTAGGTATTTTGGAGTGACTGTGTATGTGTGAGTGTGTTAGCGAATTGATTAATGTCAATTTGAAGTTCTCGGTTCATTGTGGTTAACACGGAGAATTTTTACCAACTTTTATTTAGTTCATAAATAGTGAAGATGACGAAGATGAGAAAATTGTATTAATTAACCATGTAGAAACAGGTTAACAAGACAAGAGGTGGTTAACTTTTGTACGAGTGGTGGCAGATAACTTTGTAAGAATGAAGACCCCAGTCAAACATTTTCTATAGAAATAAAATTTTGCTAAAATTTTCTATAGAAATAAAATTTTGCAAAAAAAAATTTTAGAGAAATATAATTTTGGCAAACATATTTTATTTAAATAAAATTTTGCAAAATTTTTCTATGGAAATAAAATTTTGTAAAAATTTTCTATAGAAATAAAATTTTGCAAAAATTTTCAATAGAAATAAAATTTTGCAAAAATTTTCTATTGAAATGTAATTTTGCAAAAATTTTCTATAAAAATAAAATTTTGCAAAAATGTTCTATTAACATAAAATTATACTAAAATTTTCTAGAAAATAAATAAAATTTTCTACAAATAAAATTTTACAAAAATTTTCTAGAGAAATAAAATTTTGACAAAACTTTCTAGAGAAATACAATTTTGACAAAATTTTCTATAGAAATAAAATTTTGCAACAATTTTCTATAGAAATAAAATTTTGCAAAACTTTTCTAGAGAAATAAAATTTTGACAAAATTTTCTAAAGAAATAAAATTTTACAAAAATTTTCTATAGAAATAACATTTTGTAAAAATTTTATATAGAAATAAAATGGCGGCAAAAATTTTCTATAGAAATAATTTCTTGACAAACTTTTCTATAGAAAGACAAACTTGTAAAAAAATTTCTATAGTAGTAAAATTTTGACAAAAATTTTTGTGTGGAAATAAAATGTTGACAAAATTTTCGATAGAAATAAATTCTTCACAAACTTTTCTATAGAAATAAAATGTTACCTTTTGTTTTCTTTTTGTAAATTCAAGCTCGAGGTCAGAGTTTTAATTTTTTTTAATTCGATATTTCGATCTCCTTCGGAAATCATCGACGGAAATAAAATAAATAAATAAAATTAAAACCTATGCCACTGGTGTTGTCCTCCCATTTCTGTTGCTGCTACCAGCAGAATTGAGAGAAATAAAATGTTGACAAAATTTTCTATAGAATAAAAATTTTGACAAAATTTTCTAAAGAAATAAAATTTTGCAAAAATTGTCTATAGAAATAAAATTTTGTAAAAATTTTATATAGAAATAAAATGGCGGCAAAAATTTTCTATAGAAATAATTTCTTGACAAACTTTTCTATAGAAAGACAAACTTGTAAAAAATTTCTATAGTAGTAAAATTTGGACAAAATTTTTGTGTACATTTTGTAAAAATTTTATATAGAAATAAAATGGCGGCAAAGATTTTCTGTAGAAATAATTTCTTGACAAACTTGTAAAAAAATTTCTATAGTAGTAAAATTTTGACAAAAATTTTTGTGTGGAAATAAAATGTTGACAAAATTTTCGATAGAAATAAATTCTTCACAAACTTTTCTATAGAAATAAAATGTTACCTTCTGTTTTATGTTTGTAAATTCAAGCTCGAGGTCAGAGTTTTATTTTTTTATTATTCGATATTTCGATCTCCTTCGGAAATCGTCGACTGGAATAAAATAAATAAATAAAATTAAAACCTATGTCACTGGTGTTGTCCTCTCATTTCTGTTGCTGCTACCACACTCAGAAATGAGAGGACAACACCAGTGACATAGGTTTTAATTTTATTTATTTATTTTATTCCCGTCGATGATTTCCAAAGGAAATCGAAATATCGAATAATAAAAAAATAAAACAGAAAATAAAACTCTGACCTCGAGCTTGAATTTACAAAAAAAAGAAGGTAATAAACAAAAAGTTTAAAAAACAAAAACAACAAACTTACATGAAATAAAATTTTGGCAAAATTTTTGTAGAGAAATAAAACTTTGACAAAATTTTCCACAAAATGGTTTTCTATAGAAATAAAATGTTGGCAAAATTTTTGTAGAGAAATAAGATTGACAAAATTCTTGTACAGAAAGAAAATTGGCAAAACTCTTGTACAGAAATAAAATTTTGCAAAAATTTTCTAGAGAAATAAAATTTTGCAAAAATTATCGAGAGAAAAAAAATTTTGACAAAATTTTCTAGAGAAATAAAATTTTGCAAAAAAAATTTATAGAAATCAAATTTTGCTAAAATTTTCGAGAGAAATAAAATTTTGGAAAATTTTTCTATAGAAATTAAATTTTGCAAAAATTTTCTATAGAAATAACAATATAGAAATATCATTTTTGCAAAATGTTTTATCGAAATAAAATTTTGCAAAAATTTTATATAGAAATAACATTTTCAGAAAGTATTCTATAAAAATTAAAAATTTCAGAAAATTTTCTACAGAAATAACATTTTGCAAAAATGTTCTATAAAGATAAAATTTTGCAAAAATGCTCTAAATAAATAAATAAAAGTTTGCAAAAATTTTGTTAATAAATAAATAAAATTTTGACAACATTTTTTATAGAAATAAAATTTTTTCAAAATTTTTGTATAGAAATAAAATTTTTACAAAATTTTGGTATAGAAATACAATTTTGACAAAATTTTCCATAAATATTTTTTTTTAGAAATAAATTTTTTGCAAAATTTTTGTAGAGAAATAAAATTGACAAAATTCTTGTACAGAAATAAAATTTTGCAAAAATTTTCTAGAGAAATAAAATGTTGCAAAAATTATCGAGAGAATTAAAATTTTGACAAAATTTCCTAGAGAAATAAAATTTTGCAAAACAAAAATTATAGAAATCAAATTTTGCTGAAATTTTCGAGAGAAATAAAATTTTGGAAAATTTTTCTATAGAAATTAAATTTTGCAAAAATTTTCTATAGAAATAAAATTTTGCAAAAATTTTCTATAGAACTAACATTTTGCAAAAATGTTCTATCGAAATAAAATTTTGCAAAAATTTTCTATAGAAATAAAATTTTCAGAAAGTATTCTATAAAAATAAAAATTTCAGAAAATTTTCTACAGAAATAAAATTTTGCAAAAATTTTCTATAAAAATAAAATTTTGCAAAAATGCTCTAAATAAGTAAATAAAATTTTGCAAAAATTTTCTTTAGAAATAAATAAAATTTTGCAAAAATTTTCTTTAGAAAAAAAATTTTGACACAATTTTTTATAAAAATAAAAATTTGCAAAAAAAAATCTATAGCAATGAATTTTTTTTTTAATTTTCTACAGAAATAATATTTTGCTAAAATTTTCTAGATTTTGACAAACTTTTCTATAGAATTAAATTTCTTTAAAAATTTTCTATAGACATAAAATTTTTCAAAAATTTTCTATAGATATAAAATTCTGCAAAATTTTTCTATAGAAATAAAATTTTGCCACTATACGTAACCCTAACCTAACCCTATAGGACAATGTTCATTCTTCAAATTGCCTTTATTCATTAATAGACAATCAAAACAAGCTTTTCGACTAACCTTCGAATTTTTTTATTACCACAAATGCTGCTTCCATACAAAAGGGGAACAATAACCTCATGTTTTCCATTTGATGGACCAGATTCTTTAGTGATTTGAGATTTGCTCCTCCGCACAAGAAGTTCATCCCTTTGCTCTATAGAAATAACTCCACCAACATCATTCGGATAATAACGCCTTTGTATTTTAGGGGAAAACTACGGCCACACAAAACAAGAAAAAAAAAATATAGCAATAGCCAAGACTCGAGTCTAGTTTTGGTCCATTCCCATAACAATGCTATAGTTCGGATTATATTCAAGCCATTTAAGTGTGTGGGTGTACGAATACCAATAAGGAAATGCAGAAGTTTTATGGTTGCGGCTTTTTTGTTATATTTTTTTAGTGTTTTTGGTTTGCTCTTGACTCAAAGTCCTAGATGTTCGGGTCGTTGCTATTCCAGACTGCACTCCTTTCCTTAGTTTTTTTTTGAGATTTGTTTGCCATAGCTCCAGGCTCGTTGGCTGCCTAGCAAGTGATTTTTGTTTCCAAAACGCAATGGAGGTCAACAGAATCGTAGCTTTTATTATGGCTCTGTACGAGCGGCCCACATGTATGCCAATGGATATTGGTCTGGGTATGCGTGTGTGTGTATGAGATTGCGGCCATTTCTTACAAATGTATTGGTAAGGGATATATCGGTGTGTCGTTTATGATTCCATGTAGGAATTGTTGCCAAACACATTGCTGTTATATTTTTATGGGATTTTGTGAGTAAATTTTCTCTAGTCCCCCCTATGAGTGTGAAGAATATTTCAATGTTGCGAGAGTAAACTCCTGCGAATGTATATCCCCGAGTGTGTGTGTGTTTGTATTTCCTGAAGGCTACGATGTTTACCCATATGCGTCTGTTTGATTAAGTTGATTATTTTGTTTTCAGACTGGGCATGAAGAATGTCTAAATGCTAGATTGTTATGGAGTCGCATGACTTCTGGCTATGACCAAATATCCTTTTTCATATATTCGACCATATATCCTTAGAATGTAACCAAGATAGAAGTTGATTGTCTGAAGCTGTGTATTAATGTACACAAAGTGTGTGCGAGTTTGGGGAAAGTTAGTGTGACTCTTGGACTTGATGGTGTGGCAAAAACCAAAAAACACAAAAACGAAAAACTTTTATTTTATGTTCACAAGTCCTTAGAGTTTTAGACCATTTGGTTGTCTGTTTTTTCCTATTTCTCCTCAAAAAATATATATATACAGTGTGACTGAGTTGGTTATGTGGCAAGCAATTTGACAAAATTTTCTATAGAAATAAAATTTTGAAAAAATTTTCTATAGAAATAAAATTTTGACAAAATTTTCTATAGAAATAAAATTTTGACAAAATTTTCTATAGAAATAAAATTTTGACAAAATTTTTCTATAGAAATAAAATTTTGACAAAATTTTCTATAGAAATAAAAAAATTGCAAAAATGTTCTATAGCAATGAAATTTTGACAAAATTTCCTATAGAAATAAAGTTTGCAAATATTTTCTACAGCAATAAAATTTTGCAAAAATTTTCTATAGAAATAAAATTTTACAAAAATGTTCTATACAAATAAATTTTGATAAAATTTTCAATAGAAATTAAACTTTGACAAAATTTTCTATAAAAATAAAATTTTGACAAAATTTTCTATAAAAATAAAATTTTGACAAAATTTTTAATAAAAATAAAATTTTGCAAACATTTTCTATAGAAATAAAATTTTGACATAATTTTCTATAGAAATAAAATTTTGCACATTTTCTATAGAAATAAAATTTTGCAAAAATTTTCTATAGAAATAAAATTTTGACAAAATTTTCTATAGAAATAAAATTTTGACAAAAACTTTCTATAGAAATAAAATTTGCAAAAATTTTCTATAGAAATAAAATTTTGCAAAAATTTTCTATAGAAATAAAATTTTGACAAAATTTTCTATAAAAATAAAATTTTGAAAAATTTTTCTATAGAAATAAAATCTTGACAAAATTTTCTATAAAAATAAAATTTTGACAAAATTGTCTATAGAAAAAAAAATTTTGACAAAATTTTTTTATAGAAATAAAATTTTGACAAAATTTTCTATAGAAATAAAATTTTGACAAAATTTTTCTATAGAATTAAATTTTGACAAAATTTTCTATAGAAATAAAATTTTGACAAAATTTTCTATAGAAATAAAATTTTGACAAAATTTTCTATAAAAATAAAATTTTGACAAAATTTTTCTATAGAAATAACATTTTGAAAAATTTTTCTATAGAAATAAAATTTTGACAAAATTTTTCTATAGAAATAAAAATATGACAACATTTCCCATAGAAATAAAATTTCAGAAGAAATAAATTTCAACAGAAATAAAATTTTGCAAATATTTTCTACAGCAATAATATTTTGCAGAAATTTTCTAAAGCAATAAAATTTTGCAAAAATTTTCTATAGAAATAAAATTTTGCAAAAATTATCTATAGAATTAAATTTTGACAAAATTTTCTATAGAAATAAAATTTTGACAAAATTTTCTATAGAAATAAAATTTTGACAAAATTTTCTATAGAAATAAAATTTTGACAAAATTTTCTATAAAAATAAAATTTTGACAAAATTTTTCTATAAAAATAAAATTTTGACAAAATTTTTCTATAGAAATAACATTTTGACAAAATTTTCTATGGAAATAAAATTTTGACAAAATTTTTCTATAGCAATAAAATTTTGCAAAAATTTTCTATAGAAATATAGAAAATTTTGACAAAATTTTGACAAAATTTTCTATAAAAATAAAATTTTGCAAAAATTTTCTATAGAAATAAAATTTTACAAAAATTTTCTATAGAAAAAAATTTTGACAAAATTTTCTAAAGAAAGAAAATTTTTTCTATAAAATTAAATTTTGACAAAATTTTCTATAAAAATAAAATTTTGACAAAATTTTATATAGAAATAAAATTTTGACAAAATTTTGCTATTGAAATAAAATTTTGACAAAATTTTCTATAGAAATAAAAATTTGCAAAAATGTTCTATAGCAATAAAATTTTGCAAAAATTGTCTATAGAAATAAAATTGTGACAAAATTTTTCTATAGAAATAAAATTTTGACAAAATTTTCTATAGAAATAAAAATTTGCAGAAATGTTCTATAGTAATAAAATTTTGCAAAAATTTTCTATAGAAATAAAATTGTGACAAAATTTTTCTATAGAAATAAAATTTTGACAAAATTTTCTATAGAAATAAAAATTTGCAAAAATGTTCTATAGCAATAAAATTTTGCAAAAATTTTCTATAGAAATAAAATTTTGCAAAAATTTTCTACAGAAATAAAATGTTGACAAAATTTTCTATAGGAATAAAATTTTGACAAAATTTTCTGTTGAAATAAAATTTTGACAAAATTTTTCTATAGAAATAAAAGTTTGACAAAATTTTCTATAGAAATAAAAATTTGCAAAAATGTTCTATAGCAAAAACATTTTGACAAAATTTTCTATAAAAATGAAATTTTGACAAAATTTTCTAAAGAAATAAAATTTTGACAAAATTTTCTATAAAAATAAAATTTTGACAAAATTTTCTACAGAAATAAAATTTTGACCAAATATTCTATAGAAATAAAATTTTGACAAAAAAATCTATAAAAATAAAATTTTGACAAATAATAATTTTTGTAGTTTTTTGGCCATCAGAACTCAAGCGCCACCAACAGTAATGATGTGGGCCGCCGGAACGGCCCATCCCGCTTTACCATTCATCAACCATGGGACCAAAATTAATACCGAAAATATTCTAAAGACGATATTGAAGTCCTGGGCAGACAACCATTTCGGTCACAGACCATGGACAGTTCAACAGCGCTTGGCTCCATCACACTCAGCATGTGTCAGCTCATGGCTTACCCCAATTCTCCAGATCTAATCGGTTGGACTTTTGCATCTGAAACATTTGGGAGAGTGAGGCGTGTATAGGAAAAATGTCTCAAAGAAAGAATTGAAGCCCTGGACAGACAAACATCAACGGTGACCCATACATTTGGAGACAAGTTTACCAAAAAACTACAAAAAAAAATTTATTTGGCAATTTTTATTTCTTCAAAAAATTTTGTCAAAATTTTATTTCTTTAGAAAAATTTCTCAACAATTTATTTCTATAGAGAATTTTGTCAAAATTTTATTTCTATAGAGCATTTTCTTAAAATTTTTTTTCTATAGAAAATTTTGTCAAAATTTTATTTCAATAGAAATTTTTTCAAAATTTGATTTCTATAGAAATTTTTTTATACCCTCCACCATACGGTGGGGGGGGTATATTCACTTTGTCATTCCGTTTGTAACACATCAGAATATAGCGCTAAGACCCCATAAAGTATATATATTGTGGGTCGTGGTGAAATTCTGAGTCGATCTAAGCATGTCCGTCCGTCCGTCTGTTGAAATCACGCTAACTTCCGAACGAAACAAGCTATCGACTTGAAACAAGTAGTTGTTATTGATGGTATTGAAAATGGGCCATATCGGACCACTTTTACGTATAGCCCCATATAAACGGATCTCCAGATTTGGTTTGCGGAGCCTCTAAGAGAAACAAATTTTATCCGATCCGGCTGAAATTTGGTACACGGTGTTTGTATATAGTCTCCCACAACCATGCAATTTGGTCCACATCGGTCCATAATTATATATAGCCCCCATATAAACCGATCCCCAGAATTGAATTGCGGAGCCTCTGAGAGAAGCAAATTTCATTTGATCCGGCTGAAATTTGGTACATGGTGTAAGTATATGGTCTCTAGCAACTGTGCAAAAATTGGTCCACATCGGTCCATAATTATATATAGCCCCCATATAAAGCGATCTCCAGATTTGACCTCAGGAGCCTCTTGCAGGAACAAAATTCATCCGATCCAGTTGAAATTTGATACGTGGTGTTAGTATATGGTCTCTAACAACCATGCAAGAATTGGTCCATATCGGTTAATAATTAATAATGAATCGGTTAATTAATAATCATGAACCAATCTTGAGAGCACTTAAAGAGTTTTATAAATTGAGTAGCTTGCATGATTTGGACTTTTCAATGTCCTTAAATAAGTTTAACTCGACTTTAGATTTAATTTACTTTTAATTCTGCTAGTCTGTAAGGATTGTAATCCGTAGACTTAAATAAATAAATAAATAAATTATATATAGCCACCATATAAAGCGATCTCCAGATTTGACCTCCGGAGCCTCTTGCAGGAACAAAATTCATCCGATCCAGTTGAAATTTGGTACGTGGCAAGAACAACCATGCAAGAATTGGTCCATATCGGTCCATAATTATATATAGCCCCCGTATAAACCGTTCCCCAAATTTGATCTCCGGAGCCTCTTGGAGAAGCAAAATGCATCCAGTTAAAATTTGGAACGTGGTGTTAGTATATGGCCGCTAATAACCATACCAAAATTGGTCCATATCCGTCTATAGTTATATATAGCCGATCCCCAATCACACAAAATTTGGTCCATATCGGTTCATAATCATGGTTGCCACTCGAGCCAAAAATAATCTACCAAAATTTTATTTCTATAAAAAATTTTGTCAATATTTTATTTCTATAGAAAATTTTGTCAACATTTTTGTTCTATAGAAAATTTTGTCAAAATTTTATTTCTATAGAAAATTTTGTCCAAATTTTATTTCTATAGAAAATTTTGTCCAAATTTTAGTCCTATAGAAAATTTTGTCAACATTTTTGTTCTATAAAAAAATTTGCCATAATTTTATTTCTATAGAAAATTTTGTCAAAATTTTATTTCTATAGAAAAGTTTTTCAAAATTTTATTTCTATAGAAAATTTTGTCAAAATTTTATTTCTATAAAAAAATTTTGTCCAAATTTTATTTCTATAGAAAATTTTGTCATAAGTTTCTTTCTATAGAAAATTTTGTCAAAATTTTGTTTCTATAGAAAATTTTGTCCAAATTTTATTTCTAAAGGAAATTTTCGCAACAATTTGTTTCCATAGAATATTGTTACAAAATTTTATTTCTATAGAAAATTTTTACAAAATTGTTTCTATAGAAAATTTTGTCCAAATTTTATTTCTAAAGGAAATTTTCGCAACAATTTGTTTCCATAGAATATTGTTACAAAATTTTATTTATATAGAAAATTTTTACAAAATTTTATTTCTATAGAAAATTTTTACAAAATTTTATTTCTATATAAAATTTTCTCAAACCATTTTTGTTCTATAGAAAATTTTGTCATAATTTTATTTCTATAGGGAATTTTGTCAAAATTTTATTTCTATAGAAAATTTTTGCAAAATTTATTTCTATAGAAAATTTTTAAAAGTTTTTATTTCTATAGAAAATTTTTTCTCAAGTTTTGTTTTCTACAGATTTATTTCTACAGAAAATTTTGTCAAAAATTTGTTTCTATCGAAAATTTTGTCAAAATTTTAAAATTTTATTTCTATAGGAAATTTTTTCCAAATTTTTTATTTTCATAGAAAATTTTTTCGACATGTTATTTCTATAGAAAATTTTGTCAAAATTTTATTTCGTAGAATTTGTTTTTCAAAATTTTATTTCTATACTAGCGTAACCCGGCCCGCTTCGCTGCGCCTTCCGAAGCGTATTTGGAGGAACATTTTGCGTTAACTTAGTCAACTATATCCTTCGTGCTGAAAACAAATTCGAAAAGATTTGAATTTTTTAAACAAATCGGACTACTTGATTTTTCGTTTATAGGTACAAATACGGCGGGAGAGGGTGTACCTTCTTCTATATTTCTTGTGAATTTTAAGTGTGGTTTGTCAAGGAAAGGTATCCTTCTCCTCAACATATCTGAAAATTAAGCATTATATTATAATAACAAACCAAATATCACTGTTTCTCATCCAATAAATCGGAAAAGGCAAAAGTAGTAAAAAATTTTACCACATTAACATTTGCTAAAATGTTGGAAAATAATGCACCCTCTACGTTGGCTGCCAATTTCATGTAAATTTAAGTTCTTTACTAAAAAGAAGTCTGGCAGAAGCCTGTGCAAAAATCATAAAATTATGTACCGAGTTCCCATTTACGGACAACCCTCTACTTTCAACTTAAGAAAAAAAAAAGGACAAAAGGGAACCCTCTCTTTACTAATAAGAATTCTGGAAGAAAGAAGCCTGTGCAAAAATCATAAAATTATATACCGAGTTCCCATTTACGGACAACCCTCCACTTTCAATTTAAGAGAAAAAACCGACAAAAGGGAACTCTCTCCCCACCTTCGCTCCACTCTGACCTGATATCGGACTATTACGTACCCTATATTAATTTCGCAACTACTCAATGGTCCCTATAAATTCTATCGAAGTAAATCGACAAAGTTTATTTCAATTTTCCCCTTCCCCAACCAGATATCGAAAAATCATATATTAATTTAAAAATCATGTATAAATTTCATCACCTCCTCCCCCGTTCCCTGTAAATTTCAAGTAGATCGGAGATGTTTAATTTTTGCTCTATTGTTTTAAAGGGACGTCACTTTCCCCGATACAATATCGACAAACACCGTAGGGAATAGCACCCCTAACCTTCCCTGAAAATTCTTGAAACTTTCCTTCAAGTGTGGGGCAATGAAGGTTGCATCTTCATTTACAACCTTTCCCCCGCTTCCTTTGTAAATTTCAAGAAAACTTAAATTTTTTTATATTTCATGTTAGCCTGATACCGAAACAGGCAATTGACGTCCAAATGCATTATATCTAATTATACAATTATTTTTCGAGCTTTATGGACAGATATAGATTAAGAAACATGGTTAATAGAGCCATTTTTTGCAGTTTTAGAGGAGGACCTCCTCCCCGACCAAATGTCGAAAAGCGTATCTTTTGTAAACGTCCCAGAAAATGTCAAGCAAATTATAAGCCTAAAGGGGCGGCCTCTCTTCCGTCCAAAAATCACAAAATCAGTTATCAACTATTACGGTTGACAGAGGTTACGATCTCTCCCCAGTCCTCTGTAAATTTCAAGTAACTCGGTAAAGTTTAATTGTTTCTCTGTATGTACTTAAGAGAAGCGGATGTCTCCCTATGCCCTTTTATTTTTATTAAAAAATCAGGAACCTGATATAAATTTCATAACCTCACCCATTTTTCCGTAAAATTTCAGTCGGGGGAGTTTAGTTTTGTTTTCACTGTACTTTAAAAAAAGTCGGGCAAAGGGGTGGCCCCCCTCCCCGACCAAATATCGAAAAATAATGTAGCGGATTTTTATCTAGATGCCAACCCCAACATTCAATGAAAATTTCATGCAAATCGCATAATTTTGTTCCAAGTTTCAAAAAGTAAGGCAAGGGGGAGGTCCCCCTCCCCGTCCGCATATGAAATCATCAGGTACCCCATATTAATTCCATAACCTCACCGCATGTTCTCTTTAAATCTCAGATAATTTAGAGAATTTTAGTTTTTCACTGTACTTTAAAAAAAGTCGAACAAAGGGGAGGCCCCCCTCCGCCACCAAATATCGAAATATAAAGTAGCGGATCTTTGTCTAGTTGCCAACCCCAACCTTCAATGAAAATTTCAAGCAAATCGATCAAGTTTGGTTTAATTTTCAAAAAGTCGGACAAAGGGGAGGTTCCTCTCCGCGACCATATGTCAAAAAATGAGGTACCCTATTTTCAGCACATGAGTGCCCCCCACGATCTCTAAAAGTTTCAAGTAAATCGGTTCAGCCGTTTTCGCGCCAACCCGGAACATATAAATAAACAAACAAACAAATAAACAAACATAATTTGAATTTTATATATATAGATAGATAGATAGATATAGATAGATTTTTTATTTGTTTCTTTTATATTTTTTTGGAATTGGGTACGGCTACTTGGACTCTTGCCCTAGGAGAAAATCCTAAACCTCATCCAAAGACCAGCTGCGTATGTTATTTTGAAATCGCATTAGTCCACTTGGACGCTGTCTATAGAAGAAAGTACTAAATCCCGGCCGAACAACGATGACTCATGTCACTTTGGAATCGCGTTCGCCTACTTTGGACTCTGTCCATAGGAGAAAATGTTTAACTTCATATATCACTTTGAACACTTTGGACTCTGTCCATCAAATTAAGTTACAACCCAAAACCATAGAAATATGATATTTTCCATATAATTTTTTGGAGTTAGGACCTCCAAAAAATTATATGGAAAATATCATATTTTTATGTTCATTTAGGTTTTAAGGAAACTTTCCATGAGGCCCATTCATACATATCGTCAACCTAGAAAGATGTTACTCGTTTCGTTTCTATCCTACAATTGCCACCATTGGATCTGAATCCGTTGGACTTTTCAGCCTGGGACATTTTGGAGACTAAGGTAGAATCTAAAAATTAGCAAGTGTCGATCATCATTTCAGGACGGTCACAGAGCCATTTTCGTGAAGTATGTGACGGCTTTGTCGGACAATTGAAGGTCATAATTTGCATCAAAAAATCTAAAAGTGAATCTAAAATTTAAGTTATATCGTCTTAGAATTTCTCCCTGATCAAGAATATATATACTCTATATAGTCGGAAATCGATATTTCGATGTGTTACAAATGGAATGACAAACTTATTATAACCCCGTCACCATTCTATGATGGTGGGTAACTATAATAAATAAAATATATAAAGCTTTACTTTCTTGCCTTACATATCAGCCACCCTGTAATTATGTCCATTTTTCCCCAACAACGTTGGGGTTTTCTCCTTTTGCCCTCATGGTCCATTTAAAATATCCTGTTGAAATGCTATTCGGTTTTTTTTTTTTGGTTTCTTGTGGCCCTTGCTATGGATTCCTTTAACTTTGAACTCAACCAAATGGAAAAAAATACCCCCAGAAGGCTATGAAAGGTGGAAGCTCAAAGAAAGAAAAAAAACCCGAACTCATTTTTGCTACGTGAGTAACGTTTCATTTCGTGTTTGCCTTAAATTGTGATGATAAGTGCCGAATCCATCACATTGCTCAAATCTCAAAGTAATTAGTCTTAGAAAGAAGAAACGCAAAAAAAACTTCAAGATATTGTGTAAAAAAACGAGCAGCAACCTGAAATACAGATGCCTGCGGCCCAAGATTGCTGGTGATTCACACCACAAAGGATAGGATCCAAAGGTATGATGACTTTTAAGTATTTCCTAGAAGTAACACGAGTTTAGCATTTTCTCTCGTGGGAGACAAATGGCAAACTCCTGAGATTATATGAGAAAGCTCGAAACCAAAAAACAAAAAAACAAAACGTACACAGAAAATCTGGAAATAAATCACAAATTGTATTAATTTTAAGCATTTGCTTTTTTTTGGTTTTTTGTTCTGGTTATAACCTTGAACCCTAAGGCTTGAATTTTAATATGTGGACTTTATAGACACACATAGCCACTCATTCAGATATTCAGGTACACACCATAGGAAATCAAATTAAATTTTTTGGGTAAAACCCATTTTTATCCTTTAATTATAGAATGGAAATATTAAATTAACCCTGTATCTTTGGGATAAATAAAGGAAAATTCAATCTGTTTTTTTTTTTGTTTGTTTGTTTTTTTTTTTTTAACATTATAAATGTGAAATATAACAAAATAACGAAATAGACCAATTAGGAGAAATTCTACATCATAAATATACCCAGCAACAACAAGCATCGTCAAAAAGCTAGTAAGCATATTTTTTTTTGGTTTTGGATCCGGAAGTGGTGCCGAATTGGCACAAAAGCGATGAATTCCGACGGGGCCGACTATATCACACCCTACTGAATTAGTAAGCATTGTTTGTGGGGTATCAATGGCCCAGGTTTGGGAGATACATTATATTTCCATATATATTTGTATAATTTTATTTTTATAGAAAATTTTGTCAAAATTTTATTTCTATAGGAATTTTGTCAAAATTTTATTTCTATTGAAAATCTTGTCTAAATTTTATTTCTTAGATTTTTATACCCTCCACTATAGGATGGGGGTATATTAACTTTGTCATTCCGTTTGTAACACATCGAAATATTGCTCTAAGACCCCATAAAGTATATATATTCTGGGTCGTGGTGAAATTCTGCCGAAATAAATTCGAAACAAACATATCTCTTTTCCTATGCCACTGTCAAATCATCGATTTGAGTGTAGTTGGCTGCGTTTATTATTACAAAACGAATGAAAAAAGAAGAGGAAGCACGTTCAAAATAAACCCAGCCAACTACACTCAAATCGATGATTTGACAGTGGCATAGGAAAAGAGATATGTTTGTTTCGAATTTATTTCGGCATAAGCCGGCTATCATACAAAACCTTTTTTCGGAAGGTTCATGTGTGGTTCATTGTTGGGTTTAATGAAATGCCTGAATTTATTCTGATAATTGGTTGATAGTTTTGCTGCAAGTAGAGGATGCTGATGAGGAATGTGGTAATTCCGAAACGTGTGTCCATCCAACCATCTTGCAGTCTAAAGGGCTTTGCCCAAATAAATTTGACAAACATTATTTTCCTCTGTTGGTTAAGCTACACTTGTAGTTTAGTCAATGTATGGTTTTAAGCTGAAATCAAAAAACCAACAACGAAATAAAATGTTGACCTATTTTTGTCTAGGAAAAAAATATTGACAAAATTTTCTATGGGATAATATTTTGACAAAATTTTCGATAGAAATATAAAATTTCTATACGAATAAACGTTTAACAACATTTTCTATAGGATAAAATTTTGAGAACTTTTTCTCTTGACAAAATGCTCTATAGGAATAATATTTTGACAAAATTTTCTATAGAAATAAAATTTTGACAAAATAATAATTAGAAAAAATTTTCTATAGAAATAAAATTTTAGCAAAATTTTCTAACAACATAAAAATTTTGACAAAATGCGTCCGTCCGTCCGCCCGTCTGTCCCTGTATTTTTTGTTCGCAGAATTACAATAACCGATTTTGATGAACTTTGATACAGGGTGTTTTTTGGACACAAAGACGAACGCTATTGAATTTGGAAGAAATCGGATCAAATTTAAATATAGCTCCCATATATATGTATCGCCCGATTTCGACAAATGGGTTTACGTTGCGCTTTTTTACTAACTGCTTCTCGTCAAATTTGGCACAAAGTACACTCAAAAAAAAGTGAACTCTCTATTTCACTAAAGCCATATTAACTTTATATTAGTTCATAGAATCATTATGTTTGGGAAAAGTTTATTTTAGTCAAATAATTTTTTGCGTATGTTAGTTAAATGAACTAAAAAACGGGAAAAAGTTATACACAAATAAAGCATAAAGATTTCCTAATTTCGTATTTCTTACAAAATAGTTCATTATTTCTTTAAATTTGTAAATTTTACCAAAAATGTGTCCATCATGAACTTCGTATGTCACTAAAGACATTCTTGCAATTTTGAACTCCAAGATTTCTCTTAAAACTACAAAATTTTCTTTAACTGAAAAACTGAAAAAATTTAGTTATGTCTAATAAATTTTCTTGAATTTGTCGAAAAATATTTACTTATTTTTGCCATATCGGAGTGATGCCAGCGCTTGTAATACCGTTTAGTTAAAATTTTCTAGAAAAGTTCCAAATTTTCTAAAATTAATCGAAAGTTATCTTTCCTGGTGGGTTCACTGTTTTTTCAGTGTATTTTCCATCACCTTTCAAGCTTGCAAAAAAAAATTTAGTACAAGTTACCCTTCTGTGGTGTTAATCAAACATGCAAAATATTATCAAAATTGATTCAGATTTAGATATAGCTCCCATATATATGCCTCGCTCTACTTTCCCAAAGTTGGCCAAAATACTCTTATTTATTAATCAATGTTACAAAAATTTCAAATTTTGATGAATTAGATGATCGTATTTACACCCAAAAAAAGTGACCCCACCGTGGAAGAAAATGTAGGTTTATTTTAGAAAATTTTAACTAAAATAGTTTTCTAATTGCAACATATTACAAATAAGTTTATACTTTTTATAAAATTGAAGAAATTTTTTTAAAAATAATTACATTTTTTCTGTTGTTTAAGAAAATTTCATATGTTGGAAGAAAAAATGGTATTTTAAAATTGTTAAAATGTCTTTAGCGCTGTACGAAGTTCGAGACAGGTACAATTTTAGTAAAATGTACTAATTTGAGAGATTTATGAACTCAATTTAAGCAAACTTCTGCCATTTTAGGAAAATATGAACTATTTTATTTTTTAGTAAAATTGTGCACTATATTTGTATACAACTTTTTTTCTTATTTTTAGTTCACGTCATTAAAGTTAGCAAAAAATTATTCAAATAAAGAACATTTACTCATATTGTGCAAAATTTAACTAAAATAAACTAATCTTTATGAACTAAAATAAAGTTCAGTTGGCATTAGAGCCCCTTTTTTCTGGGTGTAGCCATTCATGTACATTTTACATAAATATATTTGCCGATTTTCACAAATTTGGATTTATTACCCACACTAATTAAACGATTTCCTCTATTTTTATACCCTGCGCCACACCGTACACTGTACTGTATTTTGTACAGAGAGAACAATTAGTACTATAGTTGTGTGATAAATTTTATTGAAATCGGTTCAGATTTAGATAAATCTCCCATATATAGCTTTCGCCCGATATGGACTTATATGGATCCAGAAGCCATGCAAAATTTGGTCCACATCGGTCCATAATTATATATAGCCCCCATATAAAACGATCCCCAGATTTGGCTTGCGGAGCCTCTAAGAGAAGCAAGTTTCATCCGATCCGGCTAAAATTTGGTACATGGTGTTAATATATGGTATCCACCAATCTTGCAGGAATTGGTTCATATCAGTCCATAATTATATATAGCCCCCACATAAACCGATCCACAGATTTGAACTCCGGTGCCTTTTGGAGAACCAAATTCATCCGATCTGGTTGAAATTTGGTACTTGGTGTTAGTATATGATATTTAACAACCATGCCAAAAGTTGTCCATATCGGTCCATAATCATATATATATATAGCCCCCATATAAGTCGATCCCGAGATTTGGGTTTGGAGCCTCTTGGAGGAGCAAATTTCACCCGAGTCAGTTGAAATATGGTACATTGTGCTTGTATATGGCCGTTAACAACCATGCCTAACTAGGTCCATATCGTTCTATAGTTATATATAGCCCTCAGATAAATCGATTCCCAATCACACAAAAATTGGTCCATATCAAATTTATAATTGTATATGGCCCCCATATAAGCGACCCCCATATTTCAATTTTGGCTCTCTAAGTACCGTGCCGAAGTCAATATTTGTAGACTTACCTATACATACCCTTTTTGTCTAATATATATCACATATGGACTAACTTACAATTTAAAAGACGATGTTAAGAAGTTTTAAGATACCTTGCCATCGGTAAGTATTACCACAACCCAAGTAATTCGATTGTGGATGACAGTCTTTCATAGAAGTGTCTTCGCAATCCATGGGGGAGGGTACATAAGATTCAGACTGGCCGAATTTACGGCCGTATATAACAGACTTGTTTTGTTTTTTTTTGCTTTTAAAGATTTTTTTTTTTCGAATTAATTTTATCGAAATTTTCATTCTACAGAAAATAAAACTTTTGTTTCATAGTTTCTAGAGGTGCCGAAATTAAATAGCAAATTACCTTAAAATTTAATTTTTTTATTTTTTTTTATACTCTCCATCATAGGATGGGGGTATATTAACTTTGTCATTCCGTTTGTAACACATCGAAATATTGCTCTAAGACCCCATATTGGTCTTATGCAAAAATTGGTCCACATCGGTCCATAATTATATATAGCCCCCATATAAACCGATCCCCAGATTTGGCTTGCGGAACCTCAAAGAGAAGTAAATTTCATCCGATCCGGCTGAAATTTGGTACATGATGTTGGTATATGGTCTCTAACAACCATGCAAAACTTGGTCCACATCGGTCCATAATTATCTATAGACCCCATATAAATCGATCT
Source organism: Haematobia irritans (assembly GCF_050003625.1). NCBI lineage: Eukaryota > Metazoa > Arthropoda > Insecta > Diptera > Muscidae > Haematobia > Haematobia irritans. Next base: position 32,096,431 of record NC_134398.1, read on the forward strand.
CCAGATTTGGCTTGCGAAGCCTCAAAGAGAAGCAAATTGCATCCGATCCGGCTGAAATTTGGTACATGGTATTGTTATATGGTCTCTAACAACCGCGCAAAAATTGGTCCACATCGGTCCATAATTATATATAGCGCCCATATAAACCGATCCCCAGATTTGGCTTGCGGAGCCTCAAAGAGAAGTAAATTTCATCCGATCCGGCTGAAATTTGGTACATGGTATTGGTATATGGTCTCTAAAAACCGTGCAAAAATTGGTCCACATCGGTCCATAATTATATATGGTGCACATATAAACCGATCCCCAGATTTGTGTTGCGGAGCCTCAAAGAGAAGCAAATTTCATCCGATCCGGCTGAAATTTGGTACATGATGTTGGTATATGGTCTCTAACAACCATGCAAAAATTGGTCCACATCGGTTCATAATTATATATAGCTACCATATAAACCGATCGCCAGATTTGGCTTGCGAAGTCTCCAAGAGAAGCAAATTTCATCCAATTCGGTTGTAATTTGGAACATGGTGTTAGTATATGATCTTTAACTACCGTGCCAGAATTGGTCCATAACGGTCCATAATTATATATAGGCCCCATATAAAACGTTCTCCAGATTTGACCTCCGGAGCCTCTTGGAGGAGCAAAATTCATCCGATCCGGTTCGAATTAGGAATGTGGTGTTAGTATATGGTCGCTAAGGACCATACCAAAATTGGTCCAATCACACAAAAATTGGTCCATATCGGTTCATAATCATGGTTGCCACTAGAGCCAAAAATAATCTACCAAAATTTTATTTCTATAGAAAATTTTGTCAAAATTTTATTTCTAGAGAAAATTTTGTTAAAATTTTATTCCGTTCATAATAAAATTTTCATCATTGCCAAAATTTTATTTCTATAGAAAATTTTGTCAAAATTTTATTTCTATAGAAAATTTTGTTAAAAATTTATTTCTATAGAAAATTTTGTCAAAATTTTATTTCTATAGAAAATTTTGTCAAAAATTTATTTCTATAGAAAATTTTGTCAAAATTTTATTTCTATAGAAAATTTTGTCAAAATTTTATTTCTAGAGAAAATTTTGTTAAAATTTTATTCGGTTCATAATAAAATTTTCATCATTGCCAAAATTTTATTTCTATAGAAAATTTTGTCAAAATTTTATTTCCATAGAAAATTTTGTTCAAATTTTATTCGGTTCATAATCATGGTTGCCACTCGAGCCAAAAATAATCTACCAAGATTTTATTTCTATAGAAAATTTTGTCAAAAGTTTACTTCTATAGAAAATTTTGTTAAAATTTTATTTCTGTAGAAATTTTTGTCAAAATTTTCTTTCTATAGAAAATTTTGTCAAAATTTTTATTTCTATAGAACATTTTGTGAAAATTTTATTTCTATAGAAAATTTTGTTAAAATTTTATTTCTGTAGAAAATTTTGTCAAAATTTTATGTCTACTTTGTTAAACTGAATTATATACGTACTGGATCGATCTTTTTTGATTTAATATATACCACGTATGGACTTACATAAAATTTAGAAGATGGTGTTAGGAGGTTTTAAGATACATTGCCATCGGCAAGCTTTACCGCAACTTAAGTAATTCGATTGTGGATGGCAGTGTTTAGAAGAAGTTTCTAAGCAATCCATGATGGAGGGTACATAAGCTTCGGCCTGGCCGAACTTACGGCCGTATATACTTTTTTTAAATTGACCCCTTATAACTTTAGTTCTGACCATAATAGCCTTATTTAGTAACCGATCTAATTCAAATTTAGCACAAGGTAACCATCTGTGGTATCAACGTAACCTGGCAAATATTATCCAAATCGGTTCAGATTTATTTATGATTTATGCATCTCTAGATTTTCCCAAATTTGGCTATAAGACTCTTATTTCTTCTATAGATTTTTTTTTTCAAAATTTTATTTCTATAGAAGATTTTCTAAAAATGTTATTTCTATAGACGATTTTGTCAAGATTTTATTTCTTTAGAAGATTTTCTCAAGATTTTATTTCTATAGAAAATTTTCTCTAAACTTTATTTGTATAGCAAAATTTCTCAAAATTTTATTTCTATGGAAATTTTGTCAAAATTGTTATTTCTCTAGAAAAGTTTCTCAAAATTTTATTTCTATAGAAAATGGAAGTATCTTTTAGTGGGAGAGGAATGTTTTGCAAAATCTACCAAAACATCAAGAATTCTAGCAATCTACGAAACTGTAAAAAATCTACAATTTTTATTAGAATTCTGTGACAACTGTGAATACAATCCTTTATATGTAACACCCACCAATTTTGAAGGGTTATCAATTTTTTTTGTATCTAAATTTGGCTATAATATAGTCCGACTTGAGATTGTGCTTTTTTGTTTTTATTTGATTTTAAAGAAACATTTTTGGAATTAATTTTATCTAATTTTATCTAAAATTCCATTCCTCAGAAAATACAACTTTTCTTCCATGGTCGTAGAGGTGCCGAAATTAAATAGCAAATTATCAATAGATATACCTTTAAATTCAATTTGTTTATTTTTTTGCTAGAACTCTATTTATTTTTTTTTCAATGTTATTTGTTTTTGGGGTTTGCTAGAAATCTATTTGTTGTCAACTTTAATTCAACAAAAAGAAAGGTTTCTTGGTCATGAATCTTTAACTTACCTTAATGTCGTGTAGCCGTATTCACCTTCATCATGTGTAAAGTAATCGAACGTTAGAGGGGTTTATCTCTATAATTCACACACACATACACTTATATATATATAAATTATTTCTTCTATGCTTGCATACACTTATGTTTTCATAGAAGAGAGAGAGGGAGAAAAAAACACTATACGCACACACTCCCAAACACTTATGATTTTTTTGGAATTAAGTTGCATCAAACAGAAATCACTTTTCGTAGTTGTTATTTGTTTTCTTTCTTTACAAATGCCTGTATATGCTTCAGTATGTCAAGGAATTTGAAAATGTTTATGTTATTCTGGCACTACAGATCCTTAAGATGTCGCTAACATTAAGGTGCTTTTTTTTGAGAGAGATTTTCACATACAAACTCCCACCTATACACGTATAAGCTTAGTTGTATTTTTCAAGAAATATAAATATGACTGAGATTAAGAAGGTGAGGTTAAAATGCCTTCTAACATGGCCTTTGCTAGTGATGATATTAATGCTAAAGCTACTGCCAAGTTATTGTTGTTGTTTTTGTTTTTAAGAATGTTGCGTATGACGTGTGGAGGCTGTTGAAATCCGGCGACCTCGCTTCTGTGTTTAGCTTTAGCTTTAGCTTCAGCTGCTGGTGTTGATGTTTATCTTTCTTACTTGTGGGGTTAATTTAAATTAGTTTTCCTTTGCCTGTGGAAATAGTCAACAGACACACACAAACACAGACTCACTTACAACACATACCCGTTTACATAGAAAAATTATTTGAATTTGCTTGTTTTTTTATTTTATGTTTCTCGCATAGCAATATAAGTCTGTAGATTAGTCTTTGGTCCGTTTTTTTTTTTCTCCCGTGTTTTTGAATGCTCTTGTCTTGCTTGAATGCCTTTTGGTCCTTGTGGCTTAAAGATCTAAGATTCTTGTTTTGTACGAATGGTATGGTATGTCAATGTCGTTGTAGCTATCTTTGTGTATTTATTTCTTTTCATTCATACTGCTTTGCTTATTTGCTTTTTCTTTATCACCTTTCTTGTGGGGTTAGTGTGGGTTTCTAGACAATTTCCCCCCGCACTGTCCATAAAGAATATTCCTTTACACCACAAACTTGAATTTTATTTTATATGGCTGGGTCGTAGTATGTTTGTAGAAGAAAGAAAAAAGGTGGGGGTTATTTGTGAAACTGGGGAAAGGTGTTTATGTTTCTTTTTATTCTTCTTTGTTTTCTCACTTTATTGAATTTGTTTTTTATTTCTTATGTGTGTTAAGGATTTTTTCCTTCATTTACTTTGAAGCTTTATGGGTGTTTGTTTTTTTAGATAAAAGCAACAATTTTTCTATTTATTCACTATCTTTCTTATATTATTTTTAATCAAATATATATTTTTGTTTTTTTTTTAATTTTTTCATTTATTTTTTTCTGTATTTTCATTTAATTTATTTTTCGATTTTGTTTACATTAAGCCTTTGCTAAATAAAGCCGCTGTTATATTGGCTCGTTTTATATTCACTCACTCATTCACTGTTAAGCTATGCCAAACAAAAAAGAGATACTCTGAGAGCCATTCACATTCACTTCCCCACAAAAACGCACATACACTTGGCTTTGTTTAGATGTTAGGCTAAGCTAAGCTGATGCTGCTGCTGCTGCTACTGCCCACATGTATGTTTGGACCATATACACACCACCCACACATATGGTGTGTTTGCTTGGTTGTTGTAAAACACTTTTGTTTGATTTCCGTTTACCGTTAACATGCGTTGGATTACCTGTTTGCTGTTATGCATATAGGCGTATAGGACTCTCAGTATGTTTACAGAGGGGAATTAAAGACAAAGGCTTGTTTATTTTAAATTTGGGGAAAATTTAAATTGATTTTTTAGGTTTTTTTCTTTTAATATAAATTTAAAATTTCACTTTTATTAAAAAAAAAGATTTCTTTCATTTGATTTGTTTTTTTTTTCTATATTATTTTGTTTTTATTCCTTTAAATATATCAGCGCGGTTTTTACATGAGCAATTTAAGGATTCAAAGGGAATTGGTTACCAGGATCTCTATTTTTCTTTAGGTTTTACATTAGACTTATCATCCAAAGAAAATCTTTTTCTTAACCAAAAACCCCTTTTGATATCAAAACATAAACCACAAAAATTTTTTTTTATTCTTTATGCAGTAACATATTTTGTTTTTTCAACACACACACACGAAAATCCTTTAAATTCCCTTTTCCAATTTTTTTTAGACAGTTTGCGGCTCTTGTCTTGTCTTGTTTTTTTTTTGTTTTTTTTTTTGTAACTTCACAACTTTTTCACTGTTTATTGTTTTCACCAAAAAAAATTTTTTCATTTGCGGCGTATTACGTTGCTTCTCTTAGCCTTCTTTGTAATCAACTGTCATCGCAATTGTTAGTCGAGTTGTGGTTATACCAATTTTTGTATTGTGTCTCTGTGGAATCCCTGTTTTTACCATCATTAAGTTTTTGGGTTTGTTGCTCTTCAGCAGCCAGCCAGCCAGTCAACCAGCCAGTTAGGATGTAAGCACTGCATATGTATGTGTCTGATTTTGCAGAATCTGTGAAAATATCCTTAAATTGTCTGATGTTTGGCAGATTTCTTCTCTTATTTGTGCGCGAGATTGGAGATTTGAGGTTGTTTTTGTTGTTGTCACTTGTGTGTATTTGCAAAAGATATTTTCTCTATTGTTGAATTAAGGGATTTTTTGTTTTGTATTCGTATTCAGCAGACCAGAGACGTCATAGAGGGAAATATTTCGTTAAAATTGGAAGGATAAAAGAGAGAAAATTAGAGGGAAAAATTAAAAGCCAAATGAAGGCAAAAAATGGAAGAGTAAATAAAATGAAAAAATCCGGTAAACAAATTTTTCTATAGAAATAAAATTTTGACAAAATTTTCTATAGAAATAAAATTTTGTAAAACTTTTCTATAGAAATAAAATTTGATAAAATTTTCCAAAAAATTTCTATAGAAATGAAATTTTGACAAAATTTTCTATAGAAATAAAATTTTGACAAAATTTTCTATGGAAATAAAATTTTAACAAAATTATCTATGGTAATAAAATTTCTATAGAAATGTTTTCTATAGAAATAAAATTTTTACAAAATTTTCAAAAAAATAGAATTTTTAGATAATTTTGAAAAAATTTTCCATAGAAATAATATTTTGAGAAAATTTTCTTTGGAAATAAAATTTTAACAAAATTTTCTATAGAAATAAAATTTCAACAAAATTTTCTATAAAAATAAAATTTTGACAAATTTTTCAATAGGTATAAAGGTTTAACACAATTTTCTAAAATTTTGAGAAAATGTTCTATAGAAATAAAATTTTGAGAAAATTTTCTTTTAGAAATAAAATTTTGAAAAAACTTTTCTCTTGGAATAAAATTTTGAAAAAATTTTCTCTAGAAATAAAATTCTGAGAAATTTTTGCAAAGAAATAAAATTCTGAGAAAATTGTCTATATATATTTTTTTTAAACCTAAGACATTTTTCTATATAAATAAAATTTTGCAAAAATTTTCTATATAAATAAAATTTAGCAAAAATTTTCTATAGATATACAATTTTGCACAAATTTTCTATAGAAATACAATTTTGCACCAATTCTATATAGAAAAAATATAATAATAAATAATATTGCAGACATTTTCTATAGAAATTAAATTTTGACAAAATTTTCTATAGAAATAAAATTTTGCCACAATTTTCTGTAGAAATACAATTTTGAGAAAAATTTCTATAGAAATTAAATTTTTAAAAAAATTCCTATAGAAGTAAAATTTTGAGAACATTTTCTTTAAAAATAAAGTTTTCTATAAATTAAAATTTTGAAACAATTTTATATAGTAATAAGATTTGGACAAATTTTTCTACAGACATAAAATTTTGCTCAAATTTTCTATAGAAATGAAATTTTGACAAAAATTTCTATAGAAATAAAATTTTGACAAAATTTTCTATATAAATAAAATTTTGAAAAAATTGTCATAGAAATAGAATTTTGGCAAAATTTTGTATAGAAAAAAAAATTGACAACATTTTCTATAGAAATAAAAGTTTGACAAAATTTTCTTTGGAAATAAAATTTTGGCAAAATTTTCCATAGAAATAAAATTTTGACAAAATTTTCATAGAAATGAAATGTTGACAAAATTGTCATAGAAATAAAATTTTGAAAAAATTTGCTATATAAATAAAATTTTGACAAAATTTTGTACAGAAATAAAGCTATGAAAAAAATTATAGACATAAATTTTCGAGATAATTTTCTATAGAAATAAAATTTAGACACAATTTTTTGTGGAAATAAAATTTAGACAAAATTTTCTTTAGAAATAAAATGTTGACAAAAGTTTTTATAGAAATTAAATTTTCTATAGAAATAAAATTTTGAAAAAACTTTTCTCTTGGAATAACATTTTGAAAAAAATTTCTCTAGAAATAAAATTCTGAGAAATAAAATTCTGAGAAAATTGTTTATACATTTTTTGAGAAAAATTTAAGAAATTTTTCTGTATAAATAAAATTTTGCAAAATTTTCTATACTAAAAAAATTTTGAAAAAAATTTTCTACAGAAATACAATTTTGCACAAATTTTCTTTAGAATTAAAATTTTGTACCAATTTTATTAGAAAAATATATAATTATAAATAATATTGCTAAAATTTTCTATAGAAATTACATTTTCACAAAATTTTCTATAGAAAAAGAATTTTGCCACAATTTTCTGTAGAAATAAAATCTTGAGAAAAATTTCTATAGAAATAAAATTTTGAGAAAATTTTCTATAAAAATAAAGTTTTCTATAAATTAAAATTTTGAAACAATTTTATACAGTAATAAAATTTGGACAATTTTTTCTACAGACATAAAATCTTACACCAATTTTTTATAGAAATAAAATGACATTTTATTTTCTATAGAAGTAAAATTTTGACAAAATTTTCATAGAAATAAAATTTTGCCAAAATTTTGTATAGAAAAAAAATTGACAAAATTTTCTATAGAAATAAAATTTTGACAACATTTTCTAAGGAAATAAAATTTTGGCAAAAGTTTCTATAGAAAAAAATTTTGACAAATTTTTCGTAGAAATAAAGTTTTGACAAAATTGTCATAGAAATAAAATTTTGAAAAAAATTGTTATATAAATAAAATTTTGACAAAATTTTATACAAAAATAAAAGTATGAAAAAAAAATTTTAGAAATAAAATTTTGAGATAATTTTCTATAGAAATAAAATTTAGACACAATTTTTTGTGGAAATAAAATTTTGAAAAAATTTTCTATAGAAATAAAATTTTGACAAATTTTTTTAAAAATAAAATTTTGACAAAATTTTCTATAGAAATAAAATGTTGACAGAAATTTCTATAGAATAATATATTGCACAAAATTTCTATAGAAATTATATTTTGATAAAATTTTCTATAGAATTAAAATTTTTAGAAAATTTGCTATAAAAATTAGCGATGTGCACGATTTACTCACGCTTACTAAGACTCACGACGGAAAAATCTTACTCACGCACGATATTGTTTGAGAGGGCTCATGCTCACGCACACTCACGAAGCGAAAATTTGTACTCGCGCACACTCACGCACGAAAATGTCGTGACTTACGAACATTTTTGTGAGTAACTTGCCTTAGCGACGTGGCTGAAAACATGAGCATTATTAAAATCGAGAGCGTTATTACACTCTTCACATCCAAGGTGTCACTAAAATTGTAAATGAATTTAACTCTTAAGCGTTTTATGTTGGTTAGCGGAATTTTTTCGTGAGCGTAAATCTTTACTCACGCACACTCACGAAGAAAATATTTTCGTGACTCACGCTCATGCACAACATTTGAGTTTGTTAATCACGCTCACGCACACTCACGCCGTTGCCATGAGCGTGAGTCACGAAAATTTTCATGAGTCACGACAATTTCGTGTCACGTGCACACCTTTTAATAAAAATAGAATATTGAGAAAAAATTTTAATAGAAATAAAATTTTGCAAAAATTTTCTATAAAAGTAAAATTTTCTATAGAAATAAAATTTTGCCAAATTTGCCATAGAAATAAAATTTAGACAAAATTTTTTTATTGAAATAAAATTTTGCAAAAATTTTCTATAAAATTAAAATTTTGCAAATATTTTCTATAAAAATAAAATTTTGAAAAAATGTTCTATAGGAATAAAACACACCCGCACAAGTGACAACCGTGGTCATGAAACAGTAATCCAGCTAATATTTTTCTCTGGTTTTTAGACGAAGAATGCCTTCATCTAGTATTTAAAACTCAACGATAAAAAAAAAAAAAAAACAAACAAAATTTGAGAATTAAAAATCACTAAATATTCTTTTCCGTACGGATCACATCTTTCACCATTACACACTTCAACTTAAAACCCCCCCTTAAAGCTACCACCACCTTTTCTGTTTTGGGATATTTTAGAGCATCCCTTCAACAATACGAACTGACACACTTTTGGCGCATACTCCAACCAAGAGAAACTGTGTGAAGCTGAACTATACTTCGTATTGGCAACGATTGTGCTGATGACGATTTCAATGAGTGGGTGAGAGTGAGAGAGAGAGGACCATAAACGACAATAATGATGTTGAGATAAACTAAAACAAAATACATAAGGACGAAGTCATAAAAATTCATTTTCATACCCCAGCATCATCAAAGAGAATGCCGACTAAGTGAGAGTGTTAAAATTGAGTCACAACAACAAATACAATCTGCAAAATTATCTTCAACGTCATTATGATAAAACAGATAAATTTGAACTGTTATTGTTGCCATACGCATTTTTGATATTACAAGCAGACAGACTGCTTGTACAACTGACATATATTCGGCTCTTATTCTTTCACTCTGAAAATCTCTCCCCCGGTGCGTTCCTTCACATGAAAGAGCTGTTGTCTGTGGTTATTCGACCTCCATAGATTTGGCCATAAGTTTTTGGTTCTCTATCACATGTGTAAGAGGACAGCATCTCGTTCATTTGGTTCGTTTATCTGGGTGGTAGAGGGGGCACAATGTATGCCATTATGTCGACTATTTACTCACGTTGTCTGTTGTACCTCGGGCTCACAATGTAATTCCCACAGAAATTTCCTTTTGATATGGCCCAAAAGAGTCAAAAACGAGCCGCTCAGCATCCTATGGAACGAATATAAAGCAAACCATCACAACACAACCACTATGGACTGTTGCATGAAATTTTATTTATGCCGCATGTTCCACAGTGTTTGGATGTCTATAGATAAAAAAATTTTGACAAAATTTTCTATAGAAATAAAATATTAAAAAAAAAATTATTCTATAGAAATAAAATTTTGACAAAATTTTCTATAGAAATAAAATTTTCTGTAGAATTAAAATGTTGACAAAAATTTCTATAGAAATTAACTTTTGACAAAATTTTCTATAGAAACAAAATTTTGACAAAATTTTTAATAGAAATAAAATGTAGAGAAAATTTTCTATAGAAATAAATGTTTACAATTAATTTTTCACAAAATTTTCTATAGAAAAAAATTATAGTACATTTTTCTATAGAAATAAATTTTTGTTAAAATTACCTATAGAAATAATATTTTGACAAAAATTTTCTATAGAAGTAAAATTTTAACAAAATTTTCTATAGAAATAACATTTTAACAAAGTTTTTTATAAAATATAATTTTTACAAAATTTCCTATAGAAATAAAATTTTGACAAAATTCTCTATAGAAATAAAATTTTGACAAAATTTTTTGTATTGAAATTAAATGTTTACAAAATTTTCTATAAAAATAATATTTTATAAAACTTTCTATAGCAATTTTGACAAAATTTAAAAAAAAAATATTTTGACAAGATTTTCTATAGAAATAAAATTTTGTCAAAATTTTCTATAGAAATAAAATTTTGTCAACATTTTCTATAGAAATAAAATTTTGACAACATTTTCTATAGAAATAAAATTTTGACAAAGTTTTCCATAGAAACAAAATTTTAACAAAATTTTCTATAGAAATTGAATGTTGAAAAAATTTTCTATAGAAATAAAAACTTGACAAAATTTTCTATAGAAATAAAATTTTGACAAAATTTTATATAGAAATAATATTTTGACAAGTTTTTTATAGAAATAAAATTTTTACAAAATTTCCTATAGAAAAAAAATTTTTACAAAATTTCCTATAGAAATAATATGTTGACAAAGTTTTTTATAGAAATAAAATTTTTACAAAATTTCCTATAGAAATAAAATTTTGACAAAATTTTCTATAGAAATAAAATTTTGACAACATTTTCTATTGAAATTAAATTTTTACACAATTTTCTATAGAAATTAAATGTTGCAAACTGTTAATCTTATAGTAACATTTTTACAAATTTTGACAATTTTTTTAAAATAATATTTTGACAAAATAAATTTTTGACAAAAATTGTTATAGAAATAAAATGTCGAGGAAATTTTCTATAGAAATAAAATATTTACAATTAAATTTTGACAAAATTTTGTATAGAAAAAAATTATGGCACATATTTCTATAGAAATACAATTTTTACAAAATTTCCTATAGAAATAAAATTTTGACAAAATTTTCTATAGAAATAAAAATTTTGACGACATTATCTATAGAAATAAAATTTTGACAAAATTTTCTATAGAAATAAAATTTTGACAAAATTTTCTATAGAAATAACATTTTAACAAAATTTTCTATAGAAATTGAATGTTGAAAAAATTTTCTATAGAAATAAAAATTTGACGAAATTTTCTATAGGAATAAAAATTTGACAAAATTTTCTATAGAAGTACAATTTTGACAAAATTTTCTATAGAAATAATATTTTGACAAAGTTTTTTATAGAAATAAAATTTTTACAAAATTTCCTGTAGAAATAAAATTTTAACGAAATTTTCTATAGAAAACAAATTTTGACAAAATTTTCTATACAAATAAAATTTTGACAAACTGTTGCAAAATGTTTCTATAGAAATAATATTTTGGTAAAAATTTTCTACAGAAATTAAATGTTGCAAAATGTTTCTATAGAATTAAAGTGTTGGCACAATTTTCTATAGAAATAACGTTTTTCTAAAATTTTTTATAGCAATTTTGACAACATTTTTTTTAAATAATATTTTGACAAAATTTTCTATAGAAATAAAATTTTGACAAAATTTTCTATAGAAATAAAATTTTGACAAAATTTTCTTACTTACGTTTTCTTTGAGCGTGCGGCTGTGTTTTGTGTTGCTCCATATTGTCAGCGATCTTTCCTCGGAAAAAAAACTTAAAGCCCAACTAAAAAACTGTCGAACCTATACCGCGACGTGTGGTGATCATTTGATTGTCGGCGTGTTCTTGTAGTGGTTCAACTGCAAAAGAAATCCGCGTTTTTTTAATATTAATTAAAAATAAAACATTTTGGCCAGAAAATTTACGATACAAAAAATCTGATAGAGACAGAGAAATAAACAACAAAAAACAGCTGTTCGTGTCACTCATAATAGTGGCATTAAAAAGTGCTGCCAAGTATACTACTGAACTGAATCATACGGTGTACTACAGTATTGCCATCCAGAAAAAAACAGATATATTTTCCGTTGCATTCAAATCCCGAAAGGGAAATGGATGAGGATTTTTCGTCCAACACGCCAAGGAATAGCCTAAGCCATTTCCGAGTTTCCAAATTAAAGGAATTAGAAATAAAAAATATTCAACTACTAGAGAAAATAAAATCACTTGAGGAATTATGTACTAAATTACATGCCGAAAATGAATACTTTCGTTCAACAATAAATGTAAAGGAACCTTCACACGTGAGAAGTTCACAACCTCAAAATATTGAATATGTAGTTAATAAAGAAGTGGTACCACAAAACAATCAACAACCTACATATGAGACAGACGAAGAAGAATTGACTAGAGAAACCGAATGGATAGTGGTGAAAAAGAATAAAAATAAAACAAATAGGAAATCCTTATCCCCACCTTCATCAAATATAAATAAAACACCGGATCCGGTAGATACAAACAATGAAGTAAGTCATACACCTAATGTTACTAATATACCAATGAGGCCACCTCCTATAATTATAAAATCCACCGAACACTTCGGAAATCTACAAGGAATTTTAAAATCCAATGCTCAAAAGGGTTTTCTCATAAAATTAATAGATAAAAATTCACAAAAAATATCTACATTCGATGCAAATGATTACCGCCAAGTTACAAAAGCACTAAACGAAGCCAGCATTCAATGGTATTCATACGAAAACAAACACAATAGGCCCATCCGAGTAGTTGCCAAAAACCTCCATCACTCTTGTGATCCAATGGAGATTATAGCGGACCTCAAAAAACAAGGTTTCAAAATCCTAAACGCTTTCAATAAGATTGATTATATAACAAAACAGCCTCTTAACATGTTTGTTCTTAGCTTTGAGAACTCTGAAAATATCGAGAATATATATGCAATTAAGCAAATAGCGCACACTATAGTACATATTGAAGCAATGAAGGCTCCAAAACATATACCACAATGTAAAAATTGTCAAGGGTATAATCATACCAAAAATTATTGTTCCAAACAGCCACGATGTGCAAGATGTGCTGGGAAACACGAGACTAAAAACTGCGAGAAGCCAACAGTATTTCTGCCTAAATGTTGTAACTGTGGTGAACAACATCCAGCAAGCTATAGAGGATGTATAGTTGCAAAAGAGTTGCAGAAATTGAGAAACAAGAAGCGTAGTATGAACAAAACTGATAATCCAAAATCATCATTAAGCTCAGAGGTCAGCAAAATTCCTAACGTGGACAAAAACAGGGTATCTGAGAAAATAACTCATCCTAAACATCTTTATTCTCAGGCAGTCAAACAAAACATTCTCACACGCGAAAACACAATTAAAGAGACGCCCCAAAACCATCTTATGCAAATTCTATCTAAACTGGAAGCAATAGAAAACTTCAATAGGTCTGTGGATGCCCGTTTAAGTTTATTGGAAGAAAACTTTTTTAGTAGTTTTACTTAAATGTATCCCCCCTTAAAAATAATGCAATGGAATGCAAACGGATTGATTCGGCATAAAGACGAACTCCTAAATATTTTGGAATATAAAAATATCGATGTCTGCCTGGTGAGTGAGACTCATTTTGTCAAAGAATCTTATTTAAATTACAAAAACTACAATATATATAGTACTATACATCCCAGCAATAATGCAAGAGGAGGAAGCGCAATCATAGTTAAAAAATCGATAAATCATTACCTAGAAAGCACGTATAGTTCGGACGATTTCCAATGCACAACAATTACGTTAATGGAAAACAATATGCCATTATCAGTAACATCTGTTTATAGTCCACCTAGACACAATATAAAGTGTGAAAGATACAGGGAAATAATTGAGAAACACAAATATCGTTTTATAATGGGCGGTGATTTTAATGCAAAAAACACACACTGGGGATCCAGACTAACGACTCCCAAAGGTAAAGAATTGTTAAGAGCTCTCAAGCAAACAGGATGCAAATCAATTTCCACCGGTAACCCGACATACTGGCCAACTGATGCTTTAAAATGTCCTGACTTAATTGACTTTTTTATTACTAGAAAGATTGCCTTCTTCAAATTAGCAATAGAAGATGGTTATGAACTCAGCTCCGATCATACACCAATATATTTAACTTACAAAAGTGCAAACATAAACCAAAACTACAATCTCCCCCTGACAAACAAGAAAACAGACTGGAATTACTTCAAATTTTTAGTTAGAAATTCGACAATGATTTCTGAAATTACAAACATCGATGAAATCGAAGATGAAGTGCTCAAATTTTCTAATAACATCCAACAAGCTGCTTGGAAAAGTACTCCACCATCAAACTTCCAAACAAATACACGAACTTATCCCTCCTACATAATAAATCTAATAAAATCCAAACGGAAACTCCGCAAAAGGTGGCAAATATCACGTTCTCCGGCAGACAAGAGAATTTTCAACAATGCGTCGAAGAAATTAAACAGAATAATTAAAAAATATAATGAAGAATGTTTTTATAAAACTATATCCAATCTTACCTATGATAGTAAAACTAACTATTCTCTTTGGAAAACTACCAAACAACAAACTAACAGACCAATTGATCAGAAAGCTCCACTACGCAATTGTAACGGAATATGGTTAAAAAGTAACTCTGAGAAAGTCCAACACTTCGCCGAACATCTTAAAACAACTTTTTCTAATTCACAATCGACTGGCGCTGATTATACGACTCCAACGTATCCTCTTCAGAACAACAGTATAATGTCCCTGGAAAGATTTACTTTTAAGGAAGTATGGGATGCTATAAATAAAATCGAAAACAAAAAATCACCAGGATTCGACCTAATTAGCGGAGAAATTCTGAAAAACTTACCATACATAAGTGTAGCAAACATAACATCCATCATGAATGCCGCCTTGAAGTTAAACTACTTTCCGCTTTGTTGGAAAGTTGCCGAAATTATTATGATCCCAAAACCGGGAAAAAATCCCCACGATGTACAGTCATATAGACCAATTTCATTACTACCCGTGCTTGGAAAACTGTTTGAAAGACTTTTATGCAACCGATTGGAAACCATTATAACTTCGAAGAATATTATTCCATATCATCAATTTGGGTTCAGAAAACAACACTCAACGATAGATCAAGTTCATAGGGTAACAAATTACATAGAAGAGGCTTTTGAACATAGAAAAGTCTGCTCTGCAGTATTCTTAGATATTTCCCAAGCTTTTGATAGAGTGAACCATGCTGGCCTTATTCAAAAAATTAGTACGCTACTACCGCTTAAATTTTGTTATATTCTTCAATCGTACTTGGAAGATCGATACTTTAGAGTTCGTTGCGAAAATTCATATAGTGAGTTACATCAAATCACATCTGGTGTTCCACAAGGAAGCATTCTGGGCCCCACGTTATACCTTTTGTATACCCACGACGTTCCGACGAGCGAAAACTGTTTCATAGGTACCTTTGCGGATGATACGGTCATCATGTCGACTGGTTTAAACACTGTAGAAACCAAACAAAACTTGCAATTAACATTGAATAGCTTATATAAGTGGACGACAGATTGGGATCTAAAATTAAACAGTAACAAATCAATTCACATAGATTTCGCTCTAAATCAAATAACATACAATCCTCTATTCATAAATGGAAACCAGATTCCTCATTCGCATTCAGCAAAATATCTCGGGATTACATTAGATTCCAAACTCAAGTGGCATGAACATATCGACAAAAAACAAGTAGAATTGAAGGCAAAATACCGAGAACTCCAATGGCTACTTGGACGCAATTCCATCCTATCTCTTGACAACAAACTTATGATTTATAACCAAGTACTAAAGCCTGTTTGGTTATATGGCATACAACTCTGGGGATGTGCAAAAGCTACCCATATTGAGAAAATACAACGCTTCCAAAACAAAGTTCTACGAAACGCGGTAAACGCGCCATGGTATATTAGGAATAGCGATCTGCATCGGGACCTGCAAGTAAAAACCGTAAAGGAAGAAATAGTAAACCTCGCAAAGAGGCATAATGAAAGACTGCAACAACATGTAAACATGGGAGCAGCAGAACTTTCTCAAATTGGCAACATGAGAAGAAGATTACAAAGATTTAAGCCGCATGACCTTATTACTCGCTTTACAACCAGTTAAATTTTGCTTTTAATTTATGATTCATTAATTAATTAACATTACAAAATTCCTTAATTAAACTACTGGTTAGTCACTACTGTATAAAGAGACTAGTTGTAGTTAATATAAGCATAGTATGATTGTAGAAATTGCTTAAATAAAAAAAAAAAAAAAAAAAAAAAAAAAAAAATTTTCTATAGAAATAAAATTTTGACAAAATTTTCTATAGAAATAAAAATTTGACAAAATTTTCTATACAAATAAAATTTTGTCAAAAATTTTCTATAGAAATTAAATGTTGCAAAATGTTTCTATAGAAATAAAATGTTGATAAAATTTTCTATAGAAATAACATTTTTATAAAATTCTCTATAGCAATTTTGACAAATTTTTTTTAAAAAATAAAATTTTGACAAAATTCCATAGAAATAAAATTTTGACAAAATTTTCTATAGAAATAAAATGTTCACAAAATTATCTATAGAAATAAAATTTTGACAAAATTTTCTATAGAAATAAAATTTTGACAAAATTTTCTACAGAAATAATATTTTGACAATTTTTTTTTATAGAAATAAAATTTTGACAAAATTTTCTATACAAATAAAATTTTTACAAAATTTTCTATACAAATAAAATTTTGACAAAATCTTCTATACAAATAAAATTTTGACAAAATTTTCTATAGAAATTGAATGTTGAAAAAATGTCCATAGAAACAAAATTTTAACAAAATTGTCTATAGAAATTGAATGTTGAAAAAATTTTCTATAGAAATAAAAATTTGACAAAATTTTCTATAGAAATAAAAATTTGACAAAATTTTTTATAGAAATAAAATTTTGACAAAATTTTCTACAGAAATAATATTTTGACAAAGTTTTTTATTGAAATAAAATGTTGACAAAATTTTCTATACAAATAAAATATTGTCAAAAATTTTCTATAGAAATTAAATGTTGCAAAATGTTTCTATAGGATTAAAATGTTTACAAAATTTTCTATAGAAATAACATTTTTATAAAATTTTCTATAGCAATTTTGACAAAAAAAATTTTTTTAAATAATTTGACAAAATTTTCTATAGAAATAAAATATTCACAAAATTATCTATAGAAATAAAATTTTGACAAAATTTTCTATAGAAATAAAAATTTGACAAAATTTCCTATAGAAATAAAATTTCTACAAAATTTCCTATAGAAATAAAATATTCACAAAATTATCTATAGAAATAAAATTTTGAAAAAAATTTCTATAGAAATAAAAATTTGACAAAATTTTCTATAGAAATAAAAATTTTAAAAAAATTTCTATAGAAATAAAAATTTGACAAAATTTTCTATAGAAATAAAAATTTGACAAAATTTTCTATAGAAATAAAATTTTGAAAAATATTTTTTTTCTTTGTAGTTTTTTGGTAAAATTTTCTCCATATTCGGGTAAATTATTTTGGGCTGCAGGGGCAACCGTGTATATAACCCACATGACCGGGAGCAAGATAAACTGCAGTTGTGATTTTTTTGGTTTTTCCCAAATAACCGGATAATATTCATCTAAGCTAGTTTTCAGAGCCTCCCGAACACTATAAGTGTATAACCATATCGTATCACATGTTCCTGTTACACTTTTCCGCCATCAGTGGGTCATAACACTTGACAGGCATCTCATAGAACATCGTATCCAACATGTTCGCTGGACACCATTGTTTGATGGTATCCTGTAAATCTAACCTCTAGTTTGTTATTGTCTCGCCTGAAATGTCATCTACGAGATGATTCTGTGAGAGGAGATGTAAGAGAAACAACAAATGTTCCCATTGTAGTTTTGTTTTGTTATGGGAACACATTCAAGCCAAAGGGCTGAGCAGACCACTTGATTGCTTCCCCAAAGCAATTCTCTCTCTCGTTCTTTCTCACCCTTCTCACATCATCATTCTGTTGATTCATTCACTACCATCACAATGTTGAGTTAACATGACCGTTATCGTTTGTAATCGTTACAGTTGTCGCGTCCCTACTCTCATACATATTTTATGCTCTTTAATTTGATACTCATTTCTCATTGTTTCCGTTAACATTGTTTGGCTGATGTGCTATGTGGACTACTCTCTATGGTGTTGCTATGAATTGTTTGACGTCTTGCTTGGCCTAGTGCCTAGATTGCTCTGACTTCCTTGCGTTGAAGTCGATGTTGTGTTCGTTCTTCCTGTAACACTGAAAGGATATTGGAAAGGTTTGGGTAAGATGATGTAGTGAGTGTGGTATGTATACTCTTTTGGCTGGTATGTGTGTGTGTATGTAACCGAGTGGGTGAGAAAATTGTTGTTTGAATGCGTCTCATTGTCTGAAGTGCAAATTTGCTTTAATTATTCCAAGCTTTTGCTATATGGCGTTTTATGGAATTCTATTTTGTTCGCTATCTTCTTCATTTCACTAGAAGGCAATTTGCCATTATATTGTCCTTTGGAATCTGATAACATTTACACAGACACTGAAACAAAAACATTGATACCACAAATATATACAAATGTATGGCTATATGTTGGTGCTTTTCCACTTCACCATAGAAAAAAGATAGACTTGACCCTCTTAGCCATTTTGTGACAATTCGAAATTTTTGTTTGGTTGACTTGAAAGGAAGTAGATTAGAATGTTATTCGCTTATAACATCCATGAGGAGAGTGAACCCAAGACCCCAGAATATTTGGTCGAAATTTATTCCATGATTTCTTGAGTCAAATTGAATATTAACTTCACTCTTGATTTTTCTTAATGGTTAGTTTACATGAAAACTTGCGACTTGATAAAATTGAATTAAATAATTATTTAAAAGTTTTTAAATAAATTTAATTCAATAAAAATAAAATAAACTTTTTTTTAAATCAAGATTATTACAAGTGCCTAAAAATATGCTATATATTTTATTTTTATGCGCAAAGTAAACAACAAAGGCAGTGATGTCAACTCCTTAGACTGCCTATCATTCAGATAGACAGCGCATTCTTCCTTATTTGGCTACGAGGATGCTAGAGCATATTGAAGAGAAAGAATTCCTCACCCACAACTTCAGCGTATACTTCAACATCCTAGAAATACCAGATATTCAGAAAATTGGGAAAGGCGTTACGATGCTTAAACCAGGAAAACAATATGGAAATGTTGGAGACTATTATCAGCAAACCACGCTACTTTTCCTAGTAACTAAGATTCTGGAAGCAATTTTACTGTCCACTTCTCCGTATAATATGTTAGCGCATATGGTAGATTGTTTACTTTTTGGTAGATTGGTAAAATTCTTGATGTTTTGGTAGATTTTGCAATGTATTTCTCTTCAAAAATTTTCTACAGAAATAAAATTTTGACAAAAATTTTCTACAGAAATAAAATTTTGATAAAATTTTCTATCGAAATAAAATTTTGACAAAATTTTCTACAGAAATAAAATTTTGATAAAATTTTCTATAGAAATAAAATTTTGCCAAAATTTTCTATAGAAATAGAATGTTGACAAAATTTTCTATAGACAACAAATTTTGACAAAATTTTCTATAGAAATAAAATTTTGACTTAAGACTTTCCTTACTTGCGTTAAAAGGACGTGGCAAAAGCCCGTTTTCTATCTGATAATTTTTACATTATTTTTGGTAAGGAGGTAAAAGTAATACCATTCTGAATTAGGCCTTTTTCCCATATTTCATGGGGAAACGGATCCACCATCACCACCGTATGTCCATCCAGTTAATATAACATGCACACGATTATATCGTGAGAGATGTGGTTAAGTCCCCAAAATTAGGGTCTTCTTTGTCGGCAGGAAGCAGCCACTTTCTGTCCCAATAAAAACAGCTGCAAAATTAACGTCGTAGACTAAAGGGATGAACCATATATTCGATATTTACAACCGTAAAACGAATATGACTCTTCTACAACCAGATGTCCATTTGATATTCTATGCGGCCGTTTGTTTCATCAGATAGAGATACCGTGTTCCCTCGCTTTGGGACTTATTTGTCATATAGACAACTACCATACTAACGTCGTTGGGGAGCCACCATGGTGCCTTGCATACACACACAAAAAAAAAATTCACAAAAATTTTTCCAAATAAAATCTTAATTGAGTTTTAAAAAATATTCAATTAAAAATTTAATTGATTCAACAATTTTTTTAATTGAAACCAAAATCAATCACACAAATTAATAGTATCAATTAACTTTTTAATTGACTGCCAATTAATTTTTTAATTGACACTATATTTTCTGTAATTGAAGACATTTCAACTAAAAAATTAATTGGATCAATTAATTTTGTGATTGAATCAGAAAAAAAATATTTTATGTGCAGGGTCGTGGATTCAAACCCAGTTTCGACCAAACACTAAAAAATTTTTCAGCGGTGGATTATCCCACCTCAGTAATGCTGCTGACATTTCTGAGGGTTTCAAAGCTTCTCTAAGTGGTTTCACTGCAATGTGGAACGACGTTCGGACTCGGCTATAAAAAGGAGATCCCTTGTCATCGAGCTTTACATGGAATCGGGCAGAACTCAGTGTTAAGAGAGAAGTTCACCACTGTGGTATCACAATGGATTGAATAGCCTAAGTGAGCCTGAAATATCGGGTTGCCACTCTACCTAACCTAACCTTACTAACATCGTGGACGAAAGAGGTGAACCAGAAGCTCGATATCCACCTCCGTGGCAAGGTCAAAGATTTTGTTAGGAGTGGAAAGAAAATCCCGAAGTCGCTAACTGGTACTAGTAATTATAAGGAAGCAATTTAAATAATCCATGAGTCTAAATGTTCTTAGTAATTGGGAAGAATGATAAATCGATATTTCAAAGGACATACGATTCTACTGGTCATCACTATATCGGTTCCTTTTTAGACTGCCGATGAAGAAATCTTCAGATGGTGCAAAATAATATGCAGCGGATTGCCATTGGCTTCCACTGCAAGATACCGGAATGATTTGTTAGGAGTGGAAAGAAGATCCCGATATCGGTAGCTGGTACTAGTAATGATAAGGAAGCGATTTAAATAACCTACGAAAGGTTGGTAGTGTGTGGAGGAATGATGAACCGATACTTCAAAATACATACGAGCCTACTTTATCGGTTCCCTTTACACTCCCAATGCAAAGAAATCTCCAGATGGTGCAAAATACTACGCCGCGGATTGCCATTGGCTGTCACTGCAACATACCGGAATGATTTCAAATCGCTATAGGTGAAGCAGTGCTGTCAGATTGTCATACACGAGTACCTGAAGAGGTATCGAATGATACCACCTCTAGAAGGGTACCTTCGGAACGCATCATATTCATCCGGTTCAATCTTAGAAAGGATCATTACTCAGTTAATCATCATCATCATCGGCCATATAACTTACGCCGGAATTAGAACAATACTGTGGCCCTTGCGCACAGATCCTGTTCAGAGTATTATATCTTCTTAGCATTGAAGAGTACACACAGAGAACAATTTGGTTGGAAATCGGTTCTGATAATGAAAATTCTACTTTTAGAACTACATGTTAGTTGTGTCAATCTATTTCCTTTAATGCAATCATTTCTTCATGCTTACTATCATTTGGCAATCATTTCAATAGAATTTCGTTTGTGATACAAGACAAATGGTTGAAGCAACAAAATGTATACATTGTGAAGATTTTGTTTTGAATTCAGTTGGCGCGACCAACTTTAAATAAATTTCGTAACTGCCATTTAGTAATCAGCACTGACATACAGTATTCACAACCGAATCCTATTTGAGATATTTTTAAATGTCACTTCAATTGTTGTTAATTATTTGGTACTCAAAGAGATATTTTTTCTTTCAAATTAAACATTACAATGGACGATTTTAAAGCCAATTTTATTGGCATCCACAATGCAGTCCAAAGTATTCTTTTGATGATGACGGACTATAATTAATGGACGTAAGTAAAATATAGGTCACGATATTGAAGTGGATCATTTATGTTGGGTATATTATATAGGGCACAAATAATCATATGTACGTACCACACTCCAATCGGATTTAATGATATATCTCCAGGATGCTTTGTCTACTTAGAACCTCACAGAGATGTCGCAGTGAATAAAGTGGTCGGTTCTGAACTGTTTTTATAAACATGAGTGCACCAAAATCTAACGAATATTATTTGATTTATTTTTAAGTAATAATCAAATATGCCAACATTGTACAACGGACCCAAATGGATACAAAGGGCCATAGGGACAACACTCAAAAGTTATTTATTTTTCATAATGCATAGCACACTATCGGGACACACTCAGCAATAAGAAGAAGCTCATCACTTGTGGTTTCAAAATTGGCTTGCTTGTCTAAACGTGTCTATAGGAACAGATGGCGACCAAAATTAACTTATATGCACAAACTGGTAATATGGGTCCATTTTTATGCCTTAATATTTAAAAAAGTACACAACCTATCACTTTCAACTGAAAGTCATAATGGGGTGTGTATTAAATTTTGTGTGACCAACCGCTAAAACATTTTAAGGACATTAATTTGTATTTAGCTATACATCTTTAATACAAATATTTAAATGTATTTAAACCAAATATAACAAGTATATACGGCCGTAAGTTCGGCCAGGCCGAAGCTTATGTACCCTCCATCATGGATTGCGTAGAAACTTCTTCTATATACTGCCACCCACAATCGAATTACTTAAGTTGCGGTAACGCTTGCCGATGGCAAGGTATCTTAAAACCTCCTAACACCATCTTCTAAATTGTATGTCCATACGTGGTATATATTAAATCAAAAAAGATCGATCCAATACGTATATAATTCAGTTTGACAAAGTAGACATAAAATTTTGACAAAATTTTCTACAAAAATAAAATTTTAACAAAATTTTCTATAGAAATAAAATTTTCACAAAATTTTCTATAGAAATAAAAATTTCCACAAAATTTTCTATAGAAAGAAAATTTTGACAAAAATGTCTACAGAAATAAAATTTTAACAAAATTTTCTATAGAAATAAACTTTTGACAAAATTTACTATAGAAATAAAATCTTGGCAGATTATTTTTAGCTCGAGTGGCAACCATGATTATGAACCGAATAAAATTTGAACAAAATTTTCTATAGAAATAAAATTTTGACAATGATGAAAATTTTATTATGAACCGAATAAAATTTAAACAAAATTTTCTATAGAAATAAAATTTTGACAAAATTTTCTATAGAAATTAAATGTTGGTAGATTATTTTTGGCTCTAGTGGCAACCATGATTATGAACCGATATGGACCAATTTTTGTGTGATTGTACCAATTTTGGTATGGTTGTTAGCAACCATATACTAACACCACGTTCCTAATTTGAAACGGATCGGATGAATTTTGCTCCTCCAAGAGGCTCCGGAGGTCAAATCTGGAGAACGTTTTATATGGGGGCTATATATAATTATGGACCGATATGGACCGATTTTTGCACGGTTGCTAGAGACCATATACCAATACCATGTACCAAATTTCAGCCGGATCGGATGCAATTTGCTTCTCTTTGAGGCTTCGCAAGCCAAATCTGGAGATCGGTTTATATGGGGGCTATATATAATTATGGACCGATGTGGACCAATTTTTGCATGATTGTTAGAGACCATATACCAACACCATGTATCAAATTTCAGCCGGATCAGATGAAATATGCTTCTCTTAGAGGCTCCACAAGCCAAATCTGGGGATCGGTTTATATGGGGGCTATATATAATTAGGACCGATATGGACCAATTTTTGCATGGTTGTTAGAGAACATATACCAACACCATGTATCAAATTTCAGCCGGATCGGATGAAATATGCTTCTCTTAGAGGCTCCACAAACCAAATCTGGGGATCGGTTTATATGGGGGCTATATATAATTATGGACCGATGTGGACCAATTTTTGCATGGTTGTTAGAGACCACATACCAACATCATGTACCAAATTTCAGCCGGATCGGATGAAATATGCCTCTGTTAGGGGCTCCACAAGCCAAATCTGAGGGTCCCTTTATATGGGGGCTATACGTAAAAGTGGACCGATATGGCCCATTTTCAATACCATTCGACCTACATCGATAACAACTACTTGTACCAAGTTTCAAGTCGATAGCTTGTTTCGTTCGGAAGTTAGCGTGATTTCAACAGACGGACGGACGAACATGCTTAGATCGACTCAGAATTTCACCACGACCCAAAATATATATACTTTATGGGGTCTTAGAGCAATATTTCGATGTGTTACAAACGGAATGACAAAGTTAATATACCCCCATCCTATGATGGAGGGTATAAAAATAAAATAACATTTAAATGAAACTAATTTTGTTCGGTTAGAGTGCTATTAAAGTTGGGTAACACAACCAAATGAAGAAGGAAGATACGACCAATTCCATCGTCTGATACAACCAACTCCATATATAGTATTAGTTGGATTTCCCATAATTCGATGGAGTCGACCGAATTTGTCGGGTGACACAACTGCCAACAGATAGTTGGTGCAACTGCCAAAAGGAGGTTGGCGATACATTCGGTTATCACAACCAATCTGTATTCTCTGTGTAGCATTGGAAGAAAATCACTACCTTTTGGCGATGATGAGGGAGGCTTACCTAGACAGACAACTTCTTTGCTGTTCCACAGTGACATCAACAAATAAATTCGGGTATCCTACGAACCCTACATAACTCTGGACCAATTCAGAAGAGGCAGTTCGCTTCATCTAGCAGACATGGGCTACAATAAGAGCCTCGATTCAGACTCCAGAAACTCCCAGAAAATAGTGAGGAATGATGAGTATTCCTTCGAAATATAGATTTTCGACGCTATAAGCTATATTTTCTTAATTACAATTTTACTGCAAGTCGGTAAAGTTACGCTAGTTATAAAGTTTGCTTACTTAATAACAATTGAAGCTTTAATTTTTGTGTGGCAAGTAACATTGCTGTCCAGAACATTCGAAAGAAATTTGTCATTTTCATATTAGCCTGAAGGGCATTAAAACATCGTTGTAGATGAAGCCCAACTTCTTTTAAGATTTTACTTTACTTACATGATATTGAAAATATGAAGGCAGCCAGTCAGTCAGCCAGCCAGCATTCTTTCAACTCAACCGGGCAGACAGTCATAGACTGACAAATAAGAAAAGTTTTGTTCGTTATATTTTTCCTTTTTGTTTTTTTGATATCGTTTGATGTGACACTTTTGCTCTTGATTTGTTGAAGTTTAACGCATGCTTTGCTTCAACCCATGCAGTATTCTGAGGGAAAACACAATCAACATGGATTTTTTTAACGGAGGCGGGAAACGAGAGGTTAAATTAAATGGCCGTCTGTTAATGCAGAGAAACTTGACAGCACCAACGGTAATCGCATATTGGCAATCGTATATAAGATAGCCAATATCCTTACCAAAGACGAGGATTTTTATAGCCTCCACCATTGGATACGGGGATAATATATTTTTCTTTTTTTGTGGAGGTGAAATTTGGGATCAATCTAGCGATGTCCGTCCGTCGGTCCATCTGTTGAAATCATACTAACTTCCAAACATATCATAGAAGTTTTAGATCGAACATTTAGATCTAACACTAATTCTATTGTATTTGCGAACCGGTCCCTAAATGGATATTTAAAGTCGCATTGTCAGCATTGTTTAGACTATATTATATATGTTGAGCCTGAAAGTATACTACAAAGTTTTTGTTATCACATCATTCTATGTGAGAAGATGTAGTGTTGCCAATCCTGGCGATTTCTCATCATAATGTCGGTTTTAGAGCCATTTATTTTGGAATGTTTACGGGCAGTAATAATAAAGATGTTTTTCTTGCACTATAGATTGGTAGAATTCTTGATTTTTTGGTAGATTTTGCAAAATATTCCTCTCTAACTAAGAGGTACTTTACAAATTTTTATAGAAATAAAATTTTGAGAAAATTTTCTACAAAAACTAAAATTTGGACAAAATTTGTTATACATTTTAATACAAATTTCTATAGAAATAAAATTTTGACAACATCTTCTATAGAAATAAAATTTTGAGAAATTTTTCTATAGAAATAAAATTTTTGACAAAATTTTCTATAAAAAAATTTTGATGAAATTTTCTATAGATATTAAATTTTGACAATATTTGTTACAAAAATAAAATATTAATAAAAATTTCTACAGAAATAAAATTTTCTATAAAAAAGAATTTTGAAAAAATTTCTTAAAGAATAAAAATTTGGCAACATTTTCTATAGAAATAAAAATTTGACAAAATTTTCGATAGAAATAAAATTTTGATAAAATTTTCTATAGAAATAAAATTTTGAGGACATTTTATATAGAAATAAAATTTTGACAAAATTTTCTATAGAAATAAAATTTTTACAATATTTTCTATAAAATTAAAATTTTGATAACATTTTCTATAGAAATAAAATTTTGAAAAATTTTCAATAGAAACAAAATTTTGAGACATTTTTCTATAGGAATAACATTTTTGACAAAATTTTCTATAAAAAAAAATTTTGATGAAATTAAATTTTGGCAATATTTGTTTAAAAACAAAAAATATAATAAAAATTTCTACAGAAATAAAATTTTCTATCAAAAAGAATTTTGAAAATTTTCTTATGGAAAAAAAAATTTGCAAAATTTTTAATAGAAATAAATTTTGAAAAATTTTTAATAGAAATAAATTTTGAAAAATTTTTAATAGAAATAAATTTTGAAAAATTTTTAATAGAAATAAATTTTGAAAAAAATGTTCTATAGAAATAAAATTTTGACAAAATTTGATATAAAACGAAAATTTTAATAAAAAATTCAACAGAAACAAAATGTTCTATAAAAAAGAATTTTGAAAAATTTTCTTAAGAAATAAAAATTTGGCAAAATATTTTTTTAGACATAAAAATTTCACAAAATGTTCTATAGAAATAAAATTTTGAAAAAATTTGATAAAAATTAAATTTTGAAAAACTTGTCTATAGAAATAACATTTTGAGTACATTTTATATAGAAATAAAATTTTCACAAAATTTTCTATAGAAATAAAATTTTGAGAAAATTTTCTATAGAAATAAAATTTTTGACAAAATTTTCTATAAAAAAAAAATTTATGAAATTTTCTATAAAAAAAATTATTGATGAAATTTTCTATAGATATTAAAGTTTGACAATATTTGTTATATATATATTTTCTATAAAAAAGAAGAAGAAGAAAAATTTCTTAAAGAATAAAAATTTGGCAAAATTTTCTATAGAAATAAAATTTTGACAAAATTTTCTATAAAAATAAAATTTTGACAATATTTTCTATAGAAATAAAATTATGAAAAAAAATAGAAAATAAAAAATAAATAGAAAATAAAAAAGAATTTTGAAAAATTTTCTTATGGAATAACAATTCTGCAAAATTTTTAATAGAAATAAATTTTGACAAAATGTCCTATAGAAATAAAGTTTTGACAAAATTTGTTATAAAAGTAAAATTTTAATAAAAATTTCGACAGAAACAAAATGTTCTATAAAAAAGAATTTTGAAATTTTTTCTTAAGAAATAAACATTTGGCAAAATTTTCTATAGACATAAAAATTTCACAAAATGTTTTAAAGAAATAAAATTTTGAAGAAATTTAATAAAAATTATATTTTGAAAAAATTGTCTATAGAAATAAAATTTTGATAAAATTTTCTATAGAAGTAAAAATTTGGGGACATTTTATATAGAAATAAAATTTTGACAATATTTTCTGTAGAAATACAATTTTGACAAAATTTTCTATAGAAATAAAATTTTGACAAAAATTTTCTATAAAAATAAAATTTTGACAAAATTTTCTATAAAAATAAAATTTTGACAAAATTTTCTATAAAAATAAAATTTTGACAATATTTTCTATAGAAATAAAATTATGAAAAAATTTTCTGTAAAAAAATGTTGATGAAATTTTCTATAGAAATTAAATTTTGACAATATTTGTTATAAAAATAAAATTTTAATAAAAATTTCTACAGAAATGAAAGTTTTTGTAAAAAAGAATTTTGAAATTTTTTTATAGAAATGAAATTTTGACAAAATTTTCTATAGAAATAAAATTTTGGCACAATTTTCTATAGAAATAAAATTTTGACAAAATTTTCTATAGAAATAAAATTTTGACAAAATTTTCTATAGAAATAAAATTTTGATTTTTTTTATAGAAATAAAATTTACGTTTTATTTTGTTATTGTTGGTTTGTACTTCAATCATATTTGTTGCTTTGGTATCAGCTTAAAACCCATTGCCTTGACTACTTTACAAGAGTAGCTTTACCAACAAAGCCAACGAATATTTGTCAAATTTATTTGGGCAAAGCCCTATAGACTGCAAGATGGTTGGATGGACGCACGTTTCGGAATTACCACATTCCTCATCAGCAATCCCATCAAGCACTTATCAGAACAAATTCGTGTAGTTCACTAAACCCAAAGTGAACCCCACTTGAACCTTCCGAAAAAAGGTTTATGATAGTTGGCTTTTGCTGAAATAAATCTTTGTACAAACATTTCCTTTTTCCTCTATAGGGCTTTGTCCAAATAAATTTGACAAACATTCTTTTTCTCGGTTGGTTAAGCTACTCTTGTAGTTTAGTCAACGCAATGGTTTTTAAGCTGAGATCAAAACAACAAATATGAAATAAAATTTTGACAAAATTTTCTAAAGAAATAAATTTTTTGAGAAAATTTTCTATAGAAATAAAATTTTGCCAAATTTTTCAATAGAAATAAAATTTTTGAGGAAATTTTCCATATAAATAAAATTTTTGTAAAATTTTTTATAGAAATAAAATATTGAAAAAATTTTCTAAAAAATAAAATTTTGACAAAATTTGTTACAAAAATAAAATTTCAATAAAAATTTCTCCAGAAATAAAATTTTCACAAAATTTTCTTTAAAAAAGAATTTTGAAAAATTTTCTTAAGAAATACAAATTTGACAATATTTTCTATAGAAATAAAATGAAGAAATTTATATAGTACATGTAATGATATAATAGGTTATTTATTAAATAAAAATAAAATTTTAATAAAACTTTCTAAAAAAATAAAGTTTTGACAAATTTTACTATAAAAATAAAATTTTGACAAAATTTTCTATGAAAATAAAATTTTGACAAAATTTTCTATGAAAATAAAATTTTGACAAAATTTTCTATAGAAATAAAATTTTGACAAAATTTTCTATAAAAATAAAATTTTGACAAAATTTTCTGTAGAAATAAAATTTTGACAAAATTTTCTGTAGAAATAAAATTTTGACAAAAATTTCTGTAGAAATAAAACTTTGACACAATTTTCTATTAAAATAGAATTTTGACACAATTTTCTATTAAAATAGAATTTTGACAAAATTTTCTATGGAAATAAAATTTTGAAAAATTTTCTATAGAAATAAAATTTTGAGAAAATTTTTTATAGAAATAAAATTTTGATAAAATGTTCTATAGAAATAAAATTTTGAGAACATTTTCTAAAGAAATAAAATGTTTGAGGAAATTTTCTAAAGAAATAAAATTTTTGAGGAAATTTTCTATAAAAATAAAATGTTGACAAAATTTGTTACAAAAATAAAATTTCAATAAAAATTTCTCCAAAAATAAAACTTTCACAAAATTTTCTTTAAAAAATAATTTTGAAAAATTTTCTTAAGAAATGCAAATTCGACAATACTTTCTATAGAAATAAAATGTTGAAGAACTTTTATATAGTACATGAAATGATATAATAGCTTATTTATTTAATAGAAATAAAATTTTGATAAAACTTTCTAAAGAAATAAAGTTTTGACACAATTTTCTGTAAAAAGAAAATTGTGAAAAATTATCTAAAAAATTAAATTTTGAAGAATTTTCTATAGAAATAAAATTTTGACAAAGTTTTCTATAGAAATAAAAATTTGACAAAATTTTCTATAGGAATAAAATTTTTACAAAATTTTCTATAAAAATAAAATTTTGATAAAATTTTCTGTAGAAATAAAATGTTGACACAATTTACTATAGAAATAAAAATTTGACAAGATTTTCTATAGAAATAAAATTTTTACAAAATTTTCTATAAAAATAAAATTTTGACAAAATTTTCTGTAGAAATACAATGTTGATACAATTTACTATAGAAATAAAATTTTGACAAAAATTTCTGTAGAAAGAAAATTTTGACAAAAATTTCTGTAGAAAGAAAATTTTGATACAATTTTCTATAAAAATAGAATTTTGACAACATTTTCTATGGAAATAAAATTTTGAGAAAATTTTTAATAGAAATAAAATTTATTTATTTATTTATTGTTTATTTTAATCATACAGTAAATGTATGATAAAAAAAGGGAAAAGTAGCATTGGCTGCTAAGGCCATCAGCTAAGAAATAAAATTTTGAGAAAATTTTATATAGAAATAAAATTTTGAGAACATTTTCTATAGAAAAAAAATTGGAACACATAAAATTTTGACTTAATAAACAATAATAATATTTTTTGTTTGGTATTTTTTTTTGTGTAAAATTTTGGTCGATTATTTTTGGCTCGAGTGGCAACCGTGTTTCCTTGTCCTTTGTAGCATGATCATGGGATATATGGCTGTGAAAGTCAATGTTACAAGAACCTAGTATTACTTTGTCATCTTCAGTCATCTGTTGAACCACGAAAGCTATTATGCATATTACCCAAAAATATTTTACTCTTTAATTTTCCTGATATCAAAATTTTCAATCTTATCACATATAATAATCATTGATTTCATTGTCCATTTTTTAATCCAACTAACTTGCAAGAGATTAATATTCCATTCAACAGTCATGAATAAAATGTGCACTGTTAATAGAAGCCACATTCCCGTGTGAAACATCCTGTCAACTACAATTGGTGTTGACTGCGGTCAACACAGGTCAAAAATACTGCAAAGATATCCGCCACATGTGTCCTTAATGTGAAAACCTTTCCATGCATCGCAAGGTAGGAAAAACGGACCATATCACTGGGGATATGTGTCAGACTTTTGTGATGTACAAATTCATTGCCCTAGGATGGTTTTGTAGACATAGAGAAAGTCTGGCCAACTGAACCTTGGTGTGCACTCAATCAGCCCCCATTTCCCCGCATTGGATGGTATACAATAGCCTTTAACCAAAATCAGTTTGTTTCCCAGGTAAATCTTTTTATGTTGAATTTGTATCTTCTTTAACATGTTTCGGTTTTTAGTTCTGTTTTTTTTTTCAGGATCTACATCCAAACACGACATAAAACAAGTCATCCGTTGGGGCATATTCACATATGTCTATGGTGCACAGTGATTCTAGATGAAATTATGTTGCTAAAAACACAAGCTTTGTATCAAAAAAAAATCATGTGGTGATAAAAGATTCACATGCGAATTGCAAAGAAAATTAATCCCTGGTCGAAATCTTTGAAATTTGTTTATGTTCGCTGGTGTTTTGGAACGATGAGAACTTCAGTTTAAACAAAATCTGGAAATGACTAATTCGCAAATATTTTGGTGATAGTTTGTCGATGATCTACCAAAATCGAAGCATCAGTGTTTGATTTGTAAGGAGAGACCTCCACCTGTGACGAAGCCTTGTAACGTGGTTTTCTTCGTGGGCTGAGGAAGGGCGGTGGCCGTCCAAGATTACATTACAAAAATTTTCTCAAAATTTTATTTCTATAGAAAATTTACTCAACATTTAATTCTATAGAAAATTTTGTCAGAATTTTATTTCTATATAAAATGTTGTCAAAATTTTATTTCTATAGAAATTTTTCTCAAAATTTTATTTCTATCGAAAATTTTGTCAACATTTTATTTCCATAGAAATTTTTCTCAAAATATTATTTCCATAGAATATTTTCTCAACATGTTGTTTCTATAGAAAATTTTCTCAACATGTTGTTTCTATAGAAAATTTTGTCGAAATTTTATTTCTATAGAAAAATCTGTCAAAATTTTATTTCTATAGATAAATTTGTCAAGATTTTATTTCTATAGAAAATTTTGTCAAAATTTTATTTCTATAGAAAAATTTCTCAACCTTTTATTTGTATAGAAAATTTTGAAAAAATTTTATCTCTATAGAAAATTTTCTCAAAATTTTATTTCTACAGAAAATTTTCCAAAATTTTATTTCTATAGAACATTTTCTCAAAATTTTATTTCTATAGAAAATTTTGTCAAAATTTAATTTCTATAGAAAATTTTGTGAAAATTGTATCCCAAAGAAAAGTTGGTCAAAATGTTTTTCTATAAAAAATTTTATCAAAATTTTATTTCTGTAGACATTTTTCTCAAAATTTTATTTGTATGTACAATTTTGATATAATTTTATTTCTATAGAAAATTTTGTCAAAATTTTATTTTTATAGAAAATGTTGTAAAAACTTTATTTCTTAGAAAATCTTCTCAACATTTTATTTCTATAGAAAATTTTCTCAACATTTTTTTTTATACAAAATTTTCTCAACATTTTATTTCCATCAAAAATTTTTTCAAAATTTTATTTTTATAGAAAATTTTGTCAAAATTTTAGTTGTATAGAAAATTTTTTCAAAATTTTATTTTTATAAAAAATTTTTTCAAAATTTTATTCTATATGCATTTATCTCAAAATTTTATTTGTATGGAAAATTTTCTCAACATTTTATTTCTATAGAAAATGTTCTCAAAATTTTATTTCTATAGAAAATTTGGTCAAAATTTTATTTCTATAGAAAATTTTGTCATAATTTTATTTCTGTACAAAATTTTCTCAAAATTTTATTTGTATAGAAAATTTTCTCAAAATTGTAATTCTTCGAAATTTTTTTCAAAATTTTATTTCTATAGAACATTTTCTCAAAATTTTATTTCTATAGAAAAATTTGTAAAAATTGTATCCTAAAGAAAATTTTGTCAAAATTGTATTTCTATAGACATTTTTCTCAAAATTTTATTTGTTGTAAAATTTTGATATAATGTTATT
This sequence comes from Haematobia irritans, assembly GCF_050003625.1. NCBI lineage: Eukaryota > Metazoa > Arthropoda > Insecta > Diptera > Muscidae > Haematobia > Haematobia irritans. The sequence continues at coordinate 32,129,839 of NC_134398.1, forward strand.
TCTTTAGAAAAATTTATCAAAAATTTATTTCTACAGAAAATGTGGTAAAAATTTTATTTCTTAGAAAATTTTCTCAACATTTTATTTCTATAAAAAATTTTGTCAAAATTTTATTTTTATAGAAAATTTTGTCAAAATTTTGTATCTATAGAAAATTTTGTCAAAATTTTATTTTTATAGAAAATTTTGTCAAAATTGTATTTCTATAGACATTTTTCTCAAAATTTTATTTGTATGGAAAATTTTGATATAATTTTATTTCTATAGAAAATTTTGTCAACATTTTATTTCTATAGAAAATTTGGTCAACATTTTATTTCTGTAGAAAATTTTCTCAAAATTTTATATGTATAATAATTATTCTCAAAATTTTATTTCTATAGAAAATTTTCTCAAAATTTTATTTCTTCGAAAATTTTTTCAAAATTTTATTTCTATAGAAAATTTTGTCAAAATTTTATTTGTATAGAAGATCCACTATCCAACATCCAATATATATTCATTCTCACCCTATATACCATATGAATTATGCCCTTCTTTTTGATATGACATCACAGTGAATGTTTTGCTATCCTAAGGTTATATTTTGCAGCATGTTATATTTTTTCAATGACTTTAGCTATGAGACGAAGTGAAATACAAGGATGCCTTTAAGTGTCTCTAGTGTTTTGTGTATGCAGTAGTCATTGTGAATGAATAAAAGTGATACAAATATCTTGGGGATATTGCAACGACGATGATAATGATGATGACAACTACGACTTTTAAAGAGTTTTAGGGGGTTCAGACCAAAGAGAATTTTCAAAATTTGGATTTAATAAAGAAGGAAAAATATAATAAAAAAGAAGCAATATTAATACACTCATTTCTTCATAAAGTTTTAGAATTGCCTTTGATCCTGAGACAGAGAATGAAACCGGTCCACTTTTCTCGACGGCGGCCGTCGCGAAATATTTGCTGGTGGCGACTCAATAGCTGAGTCGTTACAATTTGCTATAATCGACTGCGGAATTGCTACGATATATTCTGTTGTACGTTTCTAGGATAAGTTTTGTAATTACTAACATGAGAAAGATTTCGTCTAAATAACGAATCTTTCAATTCGAAAGATTGTAATTTTTTATGTAAAGGGTGATTTGTTAAGAGCTTGATAACTTTTTTTAAAAAAAAAACGCATAAAATTTGCAAAATCTCATCGGTTCTTTATTTGAAACGTTAGATTGGTCCATGACATTTACTTTTTGAAGATAATTTCATTTAAATGTTGACCGCGGCTGCGTCTTAGGTGGTCCATTCGGAAAGTCCAATTTTGGGCAACTTTTTCGAGCATTTCGGCCGGAATAGCCCGAATTTCTTCGGAAATGTTGTCTTCCAAAGCTGGAATAGTTGCTGGCTTATTTCTGTAGACTTTAGACTTGACGTAGCCCCACAAAAAATAGTCTAAAGGCGTCAAATCGCATGATCTTGGTGGCCAACTTACCGGTCCATTTCTTGAGATGAATTGTTCTCCGAAGTTTTCCCTCAAAATGGCCATAGAATCGCGAGCTGTGTGGCATGTAGCGCCATCTTGTTGAAACCACATGTCAACCAAGTTCAGTTCTTCCATTTTTGGCAACAAAAAGTTTGTTAGCATCGAACGATAGCGATCGCCATTCACCGTAACGTTGCGTCCAACAGCATCTTTGAAAAAATACGATCCAATGATTCCACCAGCGTACAAACCACACCAAACAGTGCATTTTTCGGGATGCATGGGCAGTTCTTGAACGGCTTCTGGTTGCTCTTCACTCCAAATGCGGCAATTTTGCTTATTTACGTAGCCATTCAACCAGAAATGAGCCTCATCGCTGAACAAAATTTGTCGATAAAAAAGCGGATTTTCTGCCAACTTTTCTAGGGCCCATTCACTGAAAATTCGACGTTGTGGCTCGTTAGTAAGTCTATTCATGATGAAATGTCAAAGCATACTGAGCATCTTTCTCTTTGACACCATGTCTGAAATCCCACGTGATCTGTCAAATACTAATGCATGAAAATCCTAACCTCATAAGAATCACCCTTTATTACCTTCTACGTTTTACTGGTACATTTGGGGCTCAGTCGATATAAACGGCTGTGGTGTTGTTTGGAAAAAATTGGTTGCAGCGGCGCGACACCACAGCTACTTTCTCTGCCCAGAGGTTATAGCCATGGCTAAATTATTCAGCCTGAAAATAGGCTACATAGTTTATGTATTCGTATCATAAGAGGAGGAAAAATGTGGTGTTGCCAACTTTGACGATTTCTCATTATTTTGACGATTGTTGAGTCAATCGGACTACCGTAAATGATATGAAATGCTAGAGGGGAAATCTGCGAATCTTAAAATTTACTGGAGATATGGATTTCATGTAGTTTTAAAGCTGAAAACCAGCTTACTTTCACGGTCGATCTGGCCATATTCATCTGTTTGTCGGCAAAGATAATTGAGAAGAAGATACAGTCTTGTTATAGCAAAACTGGAGCACCAGAGGACTCTGCCAACAAAATATCATAAAGTTTGAGTCGACGTGTCTCTCAAATGTACTGCCGTTTGCGTCGGAAAATATCATAACATTTGTGTTTTTCATAAATTTCTGAATAAAACCCCACAAAAGCAATACCAAAACGATTGTAGAAAATTAAAATAAAACGTATGTGTATTTTAAAGCGAATATTCATTATGGTTTTGTGTGAATATTGCCGTTTTAAATTTATTCCTTGGCAGAGCTGCTTTGGAAAAAATTGACAAATAAAACAATTTTTTTCTCAAAGCCCTCTACACCTTGACATTTGTTTTCTCTTTGTAAGAGCACAATGCTTAATCTTGTTATACTCAATTATCTTTGTTGTCGGTGAACACATTTTTGTGATCAAAGCCTAGGTCGCAGTTTTCGTACAATCGACTTCGAATTTGATAGAAGTATGCGCTATGGATCAGAATAGAACCCTATTGATTTTTGGAGAAATCGATTGAGATTGAGATAATAGCTCTGTATTCCGTATATATTCAGCCAGGTCGAACCTTACGTACCCTCCACCATTGATTGTGTAAAAACTTGTACTAAAAGCAAACCTACCTTTTTTGCGGTGTAGTTTCAACGAGCGAACCTTAAGCGTTGCATATTTTGACGTTTACCCCATGTTATTTGACATTTTTGTTTTGTTCTTTTATTTTTCTTTTTTTTTTTTGAACAAAAAGACTCTCACCTTAAATGAGTGACACATTGACTTTGTGGTAGTAAAAGTATCGTCTGACACTGAAGCCGTTTAACATACATTTTTGGTAACATACCTCTGTGCACATATCCAAACATACACGTACACACACACCGGTATATGGCAATTTATTCGCTTGATATAAATGCTCCAAAAAGTATGCTTTACATTTTGGCCTGTGTCCTACATTGCCAATCGATATAAATACAATACAATGTAAAGTGAAACCAAATGAATGTTCGTCTTCTGGTTGAATGGTATATGGGTACAAGATTTAACGCCTCTGGTCCACGGTTGCCACTCGATCCAAAAATAATCTACCAAAATGTACAAAAAACTAACAGAAAATGATGTCAACATTTTATTTCAACAGAAAAGTTTGCCAACATTTTGTCCTATAGAAAATTTTATTTCTATGGAAAATTTTATCAACATTTTAGTTTTATAGAAAATTTTATCTAAATTTTATTTTTATAGGAAAGTTTGTCAAAATTTTGTTTCTAAGAAAATTTTTGTCAAAATTTTATATCTATGGCAAATTTTGCCAAAATTTTATTTCTATAGAAAATTATGTCAAAATTTTATTTCTATAAAAATTTTTGACAAAATTTTATTTCAATAGAATATTTTATTTCTATAGAAAATTATAGCAAAATTTTATTTCGATAAAAAATTGTATTTCTATAGAAAACTTTGTTTCTATAGAAAATAATGTCAAACTTTTATTTCATAGAAAATTTTGTTCAAAATTTTATTTCTATAGAAAATTTTGTTTCTATAGAAAATTATGTCAAACTTTTATTTCATAGAAAATTTTTTCAAAATTTTATTTCTATAGAAAATTTTGTCAATGTCTTATTTCGATGGAAAATTTTGTCAAAAATTTATTTTCTACAGAAAGATTTTCAAAATGTTATTTTTGAAGAAAATTTTGGTCAACATTTTATTTGTATAGAAAATATTGTCAAAATTTTATTTACATAGAAAAATTTGTCAAAAAAAATTTTTTCCTATAGAAAATTTTGGTCAAAATTTTATTCCTACAGAAAAGTTTGTTAAAATTTTTAAAATTTTTTTCTATAGAAAATTTGTTAAAATTTTATTTCTGTAGAAAATTTTGTCAACATTTGATTTCTATAGAAAATTTTGTCAAATTTTTATTTCTATAGAATATTTTGTCTAAATTTTATTTCTACAGGAATATTTGTCCAAATTTTATTTCTACAGGAAATGTTGCCAAAAGTTTATTTCTTTAGAAAATTTTGTTAAAATTGAATTCCTATAGAAAATGTTGTCAAAATTTTATTTCTACAGAAAATTTTGTTTCGATAGAAAATAATGCAAAATTTTATTTCTATAAACAAAAAATTTTGTCAAAATTTTATTTCTATAGAAAATTATTACACATTTTTATTTTGTTTCTATAGAAAATTATGTCAAACTGTTATTTCATAGAAAATTGTGTCAAAACTTTATTTCCATAGAAAATTTTGCAAATATTTTATTTTTTTAGAAAATTTTATCAAAATTTTACTTCTATAGAAAATTTTGTCAAAATTTTATTTCTATAGAAAATTTTGTCAACATTTTATTTCTATAGAAAATTTTGTTTCTATAGAAAATTATGTGAAACTTTTATTTCAGAGAAAATTTTTTCAAAATATTATTTCTATAGAAAATTTTGTCAATATCTTATTTCGATGGAAAATTTTGTCAAAAATTTATTTTCTTCAGAAAGTTTGTCAAAATTTTATTTTTATAGAAAATTTTGGTCAAAGTTTTATTTCTTTAGAAAATATTGTCAAAATTTTATTTCCATAGAAAAATTTGTCAAAAAAAATTTTTTTTCTATAGAAAATTTTGGTCAAATTTTATTTCTATAGTAAAATTTGTCAAATGTTTTTCTATAAAAAATTTGTTAACATTTTATTTCTGTAGTAAATTTTGTCAAGATTTTATTTTTATATAAAATTTTGTCAAATTTTTATTTCTATATAAAATTTTGTCAAATTTTTATTTCTATAGAAAATTTTGTCAACATTTTATTTCTATAGAAAATTTTGTTTGTATGGAAAATTATGTCAAACTTTTATTTCATAGAAAATTTTTTCAAAATTTTATTTCTATAGAAAATTTTGTCAATATCTTATTTCGATGGAAAATTTTGTCAAAAATTTATTTTCTTCAGAAAGCTTGTCAAAATTTTATTTTTATAGAAAATTTTGGTCAAAGTTTTATTTCTATAGAAAATTTTGGTCAAATTTTATTTCTGTAGAAAAATTTGTCAAAAAAAATTTTTTCTATAGAAAATTTTGGTCAAATTTTATTTCTATAGGAGAATTTGTCAAATTTTTTTCTATAAAAAATTTGTTAAAATTTTATTTCTGTAGAAAATTTTGTCAAAATTTATTTCTATAGAAAATTTTGTCAAGATTTTATTTCTAAAGAAAATTTTCTCAAAATTTTATTGCTATAGAAAATTTTCTCAAAATTTTATTTCTATAGAAAATTTTGTGAACATTTTATTTCTATAGAATATGTTGTCAAAATTTTATTTCTATAGAAAATTATGCCAAAATTTTATTTATTTTGTTTATTTCCGTAGAAAATTTGGCAAAATTTTATTTCTATAGAAAATTTTATCAAAATGTTATATTTTTATAGACAATTTTTTGAATTTGTGAAGCGGAATATTTGCCAACCAAACCATCAAGAATTCTATCAATCTACCAACCAATAAAAAATCTACCAGTTTTGGTAGAATTCTACCAACTGTGGCAACCATGCTCTACTCACATACTCTCTGTATATAGTCGTGCGCCGTGTAACGTTAACACTAAGAGATTTCCTATCACACACTTAACACCTATGAAATATATATGTGGGATAGTCTATAGTAAATCCTATTACGAATTTTGAAGGAGGCTGTTGAAAAGATTTTCAGCAGCCTTCGTTTTTGGAAAAACAGGGTTGTTAACTTTGTGAGAAGCCACCGCAATGCAATGGTGCATTTTGAGTGAGCCGTAAACGATTGTTAGGGACATGCAGCTGTAGATTACTGGGGTTACTGGAAAATGCTGTAAAATCCGTTCCAACTTCCCATCTCTAGTGAAATGCGTCATATATAGACACTGCTATCACCATTCATCGATGTCACTAAAAAAATCATCTTAAATTTATACACAGATTCATGCACCTGTGATCATTGCTACCGCGTATTCACTCATGCATGAAGTTTCAAACCAAGTTAGCTTCGAATATTCAGTCAGTCAGCCATTCATTCATTCGTTCGCTCTGTCGTTCATTCATACTTTCGCCCATTTATCACAGGCAACCTAGCATCCGCTGTTGGATATACGTATATCCTTCCTTTATTGTACTCCCTATCATCCGCGTATATATAGAGGAAGAAAAATAGCCACACACGTGAGTGTTCTACATTTACAATGACTGAGCACATTGGGTGGAAGTGGCTCGCTAGATGGCGGTTAGAACAATATCCGTTTCCTAGCAATCACTATGTCAAAAGATAAACGAATTCAAAATGGAAATTTGTTAGAAAATTTCCAAAGATACAACTAAGTTGAGGGGAATGACGAGACTACTCTCCTTTGCCAACATTTATTATGGAAATGTCAAAGAATGTTTACCAAAATTTTTTGTTATCTAGGGGCTGGGTACCTCGGTTGTCACCCGTACCAAAAATAATCTACCATAATTTTAAGAAGAATTTTGTCAAAAATTTTATTTCTGTAGAAAATATTGCCAAAATTTTAATTCCTATAGAAAATTTTGTTAAGATTTTATTTGTATAGAAAATTTTGTCAAAATTTTAATTTATAGAAAATTTTCTATAGAAATTTTTCCTAAAGCAAATTTTGTCAACATTTTATCTCTTTAGAAAATGTTATCAAAATTTTATTTCTATAGAAAATTTTTTTTCTCAAAATTTAATTTCAATAGGTTTTTTTTTAATTTTATTTCTACAGAAAATTTTGTCAAAATTTTAATTTTATAGAAAATTTTGTCAAAACTTTATTTCTATAGAAAATGAATCTTTACCAAAAATTTTTGTTGTCTAGGGGCTGGGTACCACGGTTTCCACTAGTACCAAAAATAATCTACCAAAACTTTAAGAAGAATTTTGTCAAAATTTTATTTCTCTAGAAAATTTTGTCAAAATTTTATTTCTGTAGAAAATTTTGTCAAAAATGTATTTCTATATACATTTTTATCAAAATTTTATTTTTTAAAAAATTCTGTCAAAATTTTATTGCCATTGAAAATTTTGTCAAAATTTTATTCCTATAGAAAATTTTGTCAAAATATTATTTCTATAGAAAATTTTGTCAGAAATTTTGCACAAATTATATTTCTATAAGAAATTTTGTCTAAATTTTATTTCCATTGAAAATTTTGTCAAAATTTTATTCCTATAGAAAATTTTGTCAAAATTTTATTTCTATAGAAATTTTTCCTAAAGCAAATTTTGTCAACATTTTATTTATTTAGAAAATTTTGTCAAACTTGTATTCCTAAAGAAAATTTTGTCAAAATTTTATTTCTTTAGAAAATTTTGTCAAAATTTTATTTCTATAGAAAAATTTGTCAAAATTTTATTTCTATGGGATTTTTTTAATTTTATTTCTACAGAAAATGTGGTCACAATTTTAATTTTATTGAAAATTTTGTCAAAATTTTATTTCTATCGAAAATTTTGTCAAAATTTTATTTCTATAGAAAATTTTGTTAAGATTTTATTTTTATAGAAAATTTTGTCCTAAGGAAAATTTTGTCAACATTTTATTTCTTTAGAAAATTTTGTCAAAATTGTATATCTATAGAAAATGTTGTCAAAATTTTATATCTATAGAAAATTTTTTTCAAAATTTTATTTCAATAGATTTTTTTTTTTAATTTTATTTCTACAGAAAATTTTGTCAAAATTTTAATTTTATAGAAAGTTTTGTCAAAATTTTATTTCTTTAGAAAATGTTGTCAAAACTTTATTTCTATAGACAATTTATTATGGAAATGTCAATGAATCTTTACCAAAAATTTTTGTTGTCTGGGGGCTGTGTACCACGGTTTCCACTAGTACCAAAAAAAATCTACCAAAATTTTAAGAAGAATTTTGTCAAAATTTTATTTCTCTAGAAAAATTTGTCAAAATTTTATTTCTCTAGAAAATTTTGTCAAAATTTTATTTTCATAGAAAATTTTATCAAAATTTTATTTCTATAGAAAATTTTGTCAAAAGTTTATTCCTAAAGAAAATTTTGTCAAAATTTTATTTCTTTAGAAAATTTTGTCAAAATTTTATTTGAAAAATTTTTCAAAATTTTACTTCTATTGGATTTTTTGTTAATTCTATTTCTACAGAAAATGTTGTCAAAATTTTAATTTTATTGAAAATTTTGTCAAAAATTTATTTCTATTGAACATTTTTTCAAAATTTTATTCCTATAGAAAATTTTGTTAAAATTTTACTTCTATAGAAAATTTTATCAAACTTGTATTTCCATAGAATTTTTTAAATTTTTTTTTTGTATAGAAAATATTGTTAAAACTTGTGTTTAAGAAAATATTGTCAAAATTTTAGTTCTTTAGAAACTTTGTCAATATTTTATTTCTATTGAAAAATTTGTTAAAATTTTATTTCTATAGAAAATTTTATCAAAAGTATATTTCCATAAAAAATATTGTCAAAATCGTATTTCTATAGAAAATTTTGTCAAAATTTTATGTCTAGAAGATTTTGTCAACATTTTATTTCTATAGCAAATTTTGTCAAAATTTTATTTCTATAGCAAATTTTGTCAAAATTTTATAACTATAGATTTTTATTTTAGTTTTATTTGTATAGAACATTTTGTCAAAACTTTGTTTATAGAAAATATTGTCAAAATATTATTTCTTTAGAAACTTTTGTCAAAATTCTATTGAAATTGAAAATTCTGTCAAAATTTTATTTTTTTCGACAATGTTGTCAAAATTTTATTTCTTTAGAAAATTTTATCAAAATTTTATTTCTTTAGAAAATTTTGTTAAGCATTAATTTCTTTGGAAAGTTTTTATCAAAATGTTATTTCCATTGAAAATTTTGTCAAAATTTTATTCCTATAGAAAATTTTGTCTAAATTTTTTTCCTATGGAAAGTTTTGTCAAAATTTTATTTCTTCAGAAATTTTTTCGAAATTTTATTTGTTTAGAATATTTTGTAAAAATTTTATTTCTTTAGAAAATTTTGTCAAAATTTTATTTCTTTAGCAAATTTTGTTAAATATTTATTTCTTTGGAAAATTTTTATCAAAATTTTATTCCCATAGAAAATTTTGTCAAAATTTTATTCCAATAGAAAATTTTGTTAAAATTTTATTCCTACAGAAAATTTTGTCAAAATTTTATTCCTATAGAAAATTTTGTCTAAATATTTTTCCTATGGAAAAATTTGTCAAAATTTTATTTCTTCAGAAATTGTTTTCAAAATTTTTTTCTTTAGAAAATTTTGTCCAAATTTTTATCTTCAGAAAATTGTTTCAAAATTTTATTTCTATAGAAAATGTTATCAAAATTTTATTTCTTTACAAAATGTACCAAGCAGTAGAAAATCTACCATTTTTGGTAGAATTCTACCAACTGTGCAACTGTGCTGGATAGTCTTCACCATGTAGAACATAACAGGTAGACGAATTACTTACTTTAAAGTTGGAACTTTCCCAAATTTTTAATGTTTTACGAAACCAAAAAACAAATTTTCCCGAAATCCTCTACTGTATGATAGACGAGAAAGCATGTTCCTAGTGCTATCATATATCCTTTCACGGTTATTGAAGACTTTTTCTCCCTTAAAACGTGTGTAAAATTAAAGTGTGAACTTATAGCTTAAAGCTTTCAGTCCTCTTATTGTGGTACTGATGATGATGTATCTTTGGTGTGAAATTTGGCTACGTACCATCGATTTGTGTATTGGGCAGGTTCCTGCACTATTGTCTCTCAAGTTCGAGGTGCTTTCGAGAAATTCAAAATGATTTACTTAAATGGACTAAAAGCACGGTTGTCACAGTTTGTAGAATTGTACCAAAAATGATATTTTCTATAGAAATAAAATTTTGACAAAATTGTATGTAGAACTAAAATTTTCTATAGAAAAAAAAATTTGACAAAATTTTCAATAGAAATAAAATTTTGACAAAATTTTCTATAGAAATAAAATTTTGACAAAATTATCTACACAAATAAAATTTTGACAAAATATTTTAGAGCAATAAAATTTTGACAAAATTTCTTATAGAAATAAAATTTTGACGTAATTTTCTATACAAATAAAATTTTGACAAAATTTTCTATAGAAATAAAATTTTGACGTAATTTTCTATACAAATAAAATTTTGACAAAATTTTCTATAGAAATAAAATTGTGACAAAATTTTCTATGGAACTAACATTTTGACAAAATTTTCTATAGAAAAAATGTTGACAAAATTATCTATAGAAATAAAATGTTGACAAAAGTTTCTATGGAAATAAAATTTTGTCAACATTATTGTACAGAAATAAAATTTCGACAAAATTTTCTATAGAAATAAAATTTTGACAAAATTTTTTATAGAAATAAAATGTTACCAAAATTTTGTATGGAAATAAAATTTTGCCAACATTTTAGTATAGAAATAAATCCCCAACTCAAAAGTTTCACAACAAAAAAAATATGCCCAAATTGAGGGAAATCCCCAGAATTCCCCAAATTGAGGGAAATCCAACACTGCTAACGAAACACGAGCAATCGACACGAAATAGAGCGGCCATTGTACACAACACAAGTATTTAACTTCTAACTAGAATGTAATACTCAATAGAAAAAACAAGTGAGTAAAGTAGAAAGCCGGGCGGGCCGACTATATACCCTAAACCATCCCTACTGAATTAGTAAACATTATTTGTGGGGTATTAATGGTATAGGTTTGGGAGATAATTCCATATTTAGGAACATTAAGGGGTACATGGTTATGGGCTATATCTAAATCTGAACCGATTTCGACGAAATTTTGCAGACTTGAAGAGTGATGAAAAATATTACTTTGTGCCAAATTTGACGACGATCGGTGAGTAATAAAGCGCAACATGACCCCATTTGTCGATATCGGGCCATACATATATATGAGAGCTATATCTAAATTTGATCCGATTTCTTTCAAATTCAATAGCGTTCGTCCTTGTACCCAATAAACACAGTGTACAAAATTTTATCAAAAGGGGTTAATAATTGCGACCTGAATCCTGCGAACAACAACTACACGGACAGACGGACATCAAGGACTAGATCGACTCAGGAGGTGATTCTGAGTCGATCGGTATATATTTTATGGGATTTAAAATCAAAATTTCTGATAGGCACATATTTTGGCAGATCAAAGTTATACCCTGACTAGGTTTAGGGTATAATTAAAAATGCTTCAAATCAATACCCAAAAGTTCTAAACTATATGTGCGTAGTAGTATGTTACAGTGAAATTTAATTAGCTGGAGTAGTTTTCATCGTGCAAACTGGTATATTAAATTTTATAGTATACTTTTGGAGCTTTTTGCCCTTCGTGGGTTAGCATCACTGCACAACGTAGCACTTACATTTGCTAAAATTCGTTCACTCACATAATAATTCTCTTAATTCGAGTCACATAAAATATCTGAGATTCCAGAAACAAAACAGAGTCATTCTCTCTCTCTCTTTAATCTCGAACTCCAAAAGTACCCATCATTATATAAAATAGTGGTAGTAGAACACGAAGCACATACTCCAACATAACACATGTATTTAATTTCCAACTAAAATGCAATATTGAACATGAAATCACTGAAAAAACTTACCAAAAGAATTCGCTTACATTTAGCCAAACTGTATTAATATCGCTGTTGAAATTAATCTTCATTATATTCTTAATCGTCATAATTATCTGTTAAGTTCATAGGTGTTTGTTATTTCTTTATATTTGTGTGACTGGAAAGCACAAGTGTGTATACACACAAATGCAACACAAAACAAAATTTCACATAAACAAACTGATCAACCACTGCAACACAAAACACCGGTCAACGACCGAACAAGGAAAGATTAAGAACCGAACTAATAATGTTAGCGATGGTCTAGTTGTTGGATACCATAAATGGGTTGAGCAAAAATGTATAACGGATGTTGATCTCTTCACACTAATACACATGGGAACGGAAACTTGCAAACTCTCTTGCCAAAAAAGAGTTTGAAAAATATTGAGAGCGATTTGCAATGAACTCTCCAAAGCCTATACAAATGAGTATAAACTAAATTGGAGACGGAGTGACGGTTGCAACTCGGGCCAAAAATAATCTACCAAAATTTGGAGAAAATTCTACCAGAAAAACTACGAAATAAAAAAAATCTACTATAGAAAATTTTATTTCTATAGAAAATTTTGACCAAAATTTTATTTCTATAGAAAATTTTGCCAAATTTTATTTCTGTAGAAAATTTTATTTCCATAGAAAATTTTGACAAAATTTTATTTCTATAGAAAATTTTTACCAAATCTTATTCCTATAGAAAATTTTGACCAAATTTTATTTCTATAGAAAATTTTGACAAATTTTTATATCTATAGAAAATTTTGACAAAATTTTATTTCTATAGAAAATTTTGACAAATTTTTATTTCTATAGAAAATTTTGACAAAATTTTATTTCTATAGAAAATTTTGACAAAATTTTATTTCTATAGAAAATTTTGACAAAATTTTATTTCTATAGAAAATTTTGACAAAATTTTATTTCTATAGAAAATTTTGACAAAATTTTATTTCTATAGAAAATTTTGACAAAATTTCATTTCTATAGAAAATTTTGATAATTTTTTCTTTTGCTATAGAAAATTTTGACATTTTTTTGCTATAGAAAATTTTGACAAAATTTTGTTTCGAAAGAAAATTTTGACAAAATTTTATTTCTATAGAAAATTTTGACAAAATTTTATTTCTGTAGAAAATTTTGACAAAATGTTCCTTTCTATAGAAAATTTAGCCATTTTTTTTTTGTTTGCTATATAGAAAATTTTATCAAAATTTTATTTCTATAGAAAATTTTGCCAAATTTTATTTCTGTAGAAAATTTTGACAAAATTTTATTTCCATAGAAAATTTTGACCAAATTTTATTTCTATAGAAAATTTTTACCAAATTTTATTTTTATAGAAAATTTTGACAAATGTTTATATCTATAGAAAATTTTGACAAAATTTTATTTCTATAGAAAATTTTGAAAATTTTCTTTTTTTGATATAGAAAATTTTGACATTTCTTTTTGCTATAGAAAATTTTGACAAAATTTTGTTTCGATAGAAAATTTTGACAAAATTTTATTTCTATAGAAAATTTTGACAAAATTTTATTTCTACAGAAAATTTTGACAAATTTTTATTTCTATAGAAAATTTTGCCAATTTTTTTTTTATATAGAAAATTTTATCAAAATTTTATTTCTATAGAAATTTTTCAAATTTTTATTTCTATTGAAAATTTTGTCAAACATTTATTTTTATATAAAATTTTTTCAAAATTTTATTTATATAGAAAAATTTTTTAAATTTTTATTTCTATAGATAATTTTCTCAAAATTTTATTTCAATAGAAAATTTATGAAGTACCTCTTTGCAAAATCTACCAAAACATCAAAAATTCTACCAATCGACCAAACAATAAAAAATCGGCAATTTCTTGTAGAATTCTAACAATCGTGGCAACGTGTCTACCACCCAATTTTGCTACTTGAATATTTAAAAGTAAATTTACGTTCAAGGTGACCAAACTCCCATTTTCATATCTCCAGCATTTGGAAGACGATCACCAGTCTCTTGGTGTTATGGTTCGAAATCTTGATCTTATTGCAGCTTGCTGCATTTGACAAAATTTTAATTTTTAAATTATTACTAATTTTCTACAGCAGAGACTTTTTCTTCATTTGTTTTTTTCAAAAAAAAAAAACTTGTAAAAAAAGTTTTGAGGATTTTTGTGAGGAATTTAAATTGGGGATTTTTGGGGACGAAAACATCATAATTTGGGTACAAGAGGTAGAACAATACTGGCAACACTACCCAGTACTGGCAACACTGGTAACGAAACACGACCAAATAAGCTCATCGTACGAAATAGAACGACAATTGCATACAAGTATTTATCTTCTAACTACAACGTAATATTCAATAAAAACAAAAAGCAAGTAATGAAATAACATACCAACATATATTAATTAAAAGTTGATCAGTATTGCTTTAGCAATTAGTCTTGGTTATCCTCTTAAGCACAAGGGTCTATAAATTTTAGCATTGAGCAACAAATACACAAATTGAACAATAACACACAAAAAAAAAACAACAACCTAACATGGAAAGATTACAACACAGACTAACATTGTTAGCGCTTGTACTGTTGTTGATTGGCAGCATTTGTTGTGGAGCAAATAATGATCTCTCCAGACAACTACAAATGGAAAGGGAAGCTTACACAAACTCTCTTAACAAAGAGAGTAGAAGAAATATATATATATAGAACGAATGAACTCTCCAAAGTCTACAAAAATAAGTATTTCGTATCTAACTGAGACGAAAGCAACAAATCAAACACAATATAATTGGAGAAGACAAATTGTGACAAAGATTATAGATTTACATACTCGTAGTTGATCCCAATGAACAATTTGAACAGTATTGAGTTTAATTGACGACATCTTTTCATATTTTTTTAAATGTATAAGTATACCACTAATATTGATTCCATTATTAAATCAACTACCAAAAAAACTACCAAAACTACCAAAAAAACTACCAAACAAAAAAATCTTCTATAGGATTTTTTTATAGAAAATTTTGCCAATAATTTATCTCTATCGAAAATGTTGACAAAATTTTATTTCTATAGAAAATTTTGACGAAATTTAATTTCTATAGAAAATGTTGACGAAATTTTATTTCTAAAGACAATTTTGACAAACTTTTATTTCTATACACATTTTTACAATATTTTCTATAGAAATAAAATTTTGTCAAAATTTTCTATAGGAATAAAATTTTGTCAAAATTTTCTATAGAAATAAAATTTTGTTAAATTTTTTTTATAGAAATAAAATTTTGTTAAAATTTTCGATAGAAATAAAATTTTGTCAAAATTTCCTATAGAAATAAAATTTTGTTAAATTTTTTTTTATAGAAATAAAATTTTGTTAAAATTTTCTATAGAAATAAAATTTTGTTAAAATTTTCTATAGAAATAAATTTGGCGATTAAGATTATAAAAGAAAAATGGGACGAAATAAAGGACTATACGAAGATACCGATGGATATTTTTATAGAAATGTTAACTTTTTGTATAAAGGACTCAAGATATTTTGTATATGATGACAAGGTGTATGAGCAACGTAAAGGAATGCCAATGGGATCACCAGCTTCATCTATTAACGCCGATATTGTAATGGAAGTACTCTTGGACTCAGTATTGGAAAAATTGACTATTAAACCAAAAATAATGACAAAATATGTAGATGATCTGTTCTGTATTTTGAATAAAAATGACGTTCAGGCCACTTTATCAGCTTTAAACGCCTTTGATAGACAAATTCAATTTACGATGGAAACAGAAGAGGACAACAAGTTACCATACTTAGATACCATAATTCTAAGGCACAGAAATGGAATAAAAATTAACTGGTATCAAAAGCTAACAGCCACAGGACGATTGATAAATTTCAACTCCAAACATCCTAGACGAGTTATAATGAATACGGCTACAAATTTTATAAGAAGAGTACACGATATCAGCGACAAAATATTTCATAAGGACAACGAAGATAAGATAAGGACCATATTGCGATTAAATGATTTCCCGAATAAGACGATTGACGACCTAATACAACATGTAGAAGAACAACAACATATCAAACATGACGAAATTGAACCCAAAATTTATAAACCCTTGACATATGTCCCCCAATTCTCGGAAAGATTCAAATCATCTAACATGCTAAATAAGGACAAATTTCAAATTGCACAAAGGACTCATAATACAGTAAATCAATTCTTCAGCAAGACAAAATCTAAAATTAAGAAAGAAGACAAGTCAAACGTAGTATATAAGATCAAATGCAATGGAAATGACTCTGATACTTGCCAAAAAGTATATATTGGTACAACGAAAACCAAATTAAAAACTAGACTCTCAGGGCATAAATCTGATCAGAAAGCCACTGATAAACCCTTGGAGCAAAAGACGGCACTTGCAGCACATTGCTCTTTAACAGGACACAAACCAAACTTTAAGGACGTAGATATTTTGACGCAAGAAACCAATTATAAAAGGAGATTTACTCTGGAGATGCTACATATTATAAATGTACCTGCAGAAAGACGAATGAATTTTAAGACTGATACGGACCATTGTGCACATATTTATAGAAATATTGTACAAAAATATAGAAAGACAGATTAGCTTTTAGTTGTAAATATACTCCCTTGTAAAGAAGTTCACTGTTCTTTAAATTTAAATGTAATTATCTGTGTTTTTCATGTAATGATATATTTTTTTTTTTGTTAATGTGTTAAATGTTTTTTCTTTTTGTTTAAAGTAATTTCCCTGAAGACGAGCATCGGAGATGTCTCGAAATATTGGAAAATTTTAAATATAAAAATACAACTCAAAAAACAACAACATCTGTTTTTATTCACATGACCTCAAGCCGAACTAAGCAAATATAAATAAAATTTTGTTAAAATTTTCTATAGAAATAAAATTTTGTCAAAATTTTCTATAGAAATAAAATATTGTCAAAAATTTTTATGGAAATCGGATTGGACCAAAAATTTTCCACAATAGGACCAAAATTCGTACCAGCAGACCCGTTTTCCAAATTAAATTTATATCATTTAATAGTTAGTTAGTTAAATAGATAGTTAGTTAAAATTTTATTTCTAAAAAAATTTCGTTTAAATATTATTTCTATAGAAAATTTTGTAAAATTTTTATTTTTTTTTTTTTTTTTGGAAAATTTTGTCAAAATTTTATTTCTATAGAAAATTTTGTCAAAATTTTATTTCTGTAGAAAACTTTGTTAAAATGTTAGTTCATTAGAAATTTTTGTCAAAATTTTATTTTTGTAGAAAATTTTGTCAAAATTGTATTTCTGTAGAAAATTTTGTCCAAATTTGATTTCTATAATATTTCTATAGAGAATTTTGTCAATATTTAATTTCTTTTGGAAATTCTGTCAAAATTTTATTTCTATATAATAATTAAAGGCCCCTTTTTTGAATTTCCAAAAGAAATGAAATTTTGACAAAATTCTCTATAGAAATGAAATTGTATAGAAATAAAATTTTGACAAAATTTTCTATGGAAATACAATTTTGAAAAAATTTTCTACAGAAATAAAATTTTGACAAAATTTTCAATAGAAATAAAATTTTGACAAAATTTCTTATATCAATAAAAATTTTGACAAAATTTTCTATAGAAATAAAATTTAAACAAAATTTTTTAGAAATAAAATTTTGATAAATTTTTTTTAGAAATAAAATTTTGATAATTTTTTGTTAGAAATAAAATTTTGATAAAATTCTTTTAGAAATATAATTTTTGATAAAATTTTCTATAGAAAGAAATTTTTGACAAAAGTCTATATAGAAATAAAATTTGGACAAAATTTTCTACAGAAATAAAATGTTTTCAATAGAAATAAAATTTAAACAAAATTTTTTAGAAATAAAATTTTGATAAATTTTTTTTAGAAATAAATTTTGTATAGAAATAAAATTTTGATAAAATTTTTTTAGATATAAAATTTAGATAATTTTTTTTAGAAAAAAAATTTTGACAAAAGTCTATATATTTAGAAAGAAAATGTTGACCAAAGTCTATATAGAAATAAAATTTGGACAAAATTTTCTACAGAAATAAAATGTTGACAAAATTTTTTAGAAATAAAATTTTGATAAAATTTTTTTAGAAATAAAATTTTGATAAAATTTTTATAGAAATAAAATTTTGATTAAATTTTTATAGAAATAAAATTTTGATAAAATTTTCTATAGAAAGAAAATTTTGACAAAAGTCTATATAGAAATAAAATTTGGACAAAATTTTCTACAGAAATAAAATGTTTTCAATAGAAATAAAATTTTGACAAAATTTCCTATAGAAATAACATTTTGATAAAATTTATTTAGAAATAAAATTTTGATAAAATTTTTTTAGAAATAAAATTTTGATAAAAGTTTTTTAGAAAGAAAATTTTGATAAAATATTCTATAGAAAGAAAATTTTGACAGACGTCTATATAGAAATAAAATTTGGACAAAATTTTCTACAGAAGTAAAATGTTGACTAAAAATTTCTTTTTAACAAAGTTTTCTACAGAAATAAAATTTTAACAAAATTTTTTTATACAAATAAATAGAAATAAAATTTGACAACATTTTCTATCGAAGTAAAATTTTGGAAAATGTTAAACTATTAACGGCCATTTTCATGTAGCTTCGTTAGGCTTTAACTGCCAGTTAACAGAAAGTAAATCCCAAATATCTTCTCTCAGGTTAACTTTAACTGAAAAATTTTCGGCAATTAAGTTCCTAACAGGCATATGGAATATATAGGCAAGATGACCAAAGATAATAAACTCTAGGAAGATAGGAAATTGGCTTGCGTCATACCAAATGTTGCATTTACCATGTTAGTTCTATACATGTTCGTAATTTTTATTTGTTTTTCGTTTCCTTTTTATTAAATGAAAAACTTAATTTTCTTAATGAAACAATGTTAAATTTTAGGCAACAACAAAAAAATTACATTTTCCCCTTTATGGAAATTTATTTCGTGCACTTAATTTCTTTTTATTTGCATTTTAATGCTATGTCAATACTTGTCGTATACGCGTTTGGTTCGAGTATGAAACTAACACGGTAAATGGTGTGATCTCCTCAGTAGCCAATCTCCTATCTTCCTAGAGTTTTTTGTCTTTGAAGATGACAGCTATTCCCATAATACGGTTTAAAAGTTCGTTAGTTAACGGAGCACTAACTGAGCTTCATGAAAATTTGCGTAAATGATATAAATTTAATTTGTTAAAAGGGTCCGCTGGTACGAATTTTGGTCCAATTGTGAAAAATAAAAATTCATTGTGGCAACGCTGATCAGTTGTTACACACTTTTGCCCAACCCATTTATGGTATCCAACAACTTTACAGTCGCTAACATTATTAGTTTGGTTTTTAACAAAAACAATAGAAAAGGAAGATTGGAAAATGGGCGACGTCATACCAAAAGTTGCATTTACGGTGTTCGATACATACACGTTCGTTCATTTTTAATTTGCAATATTTTTTGTTAAAAACTCACAAATGATGTTAAATTTTGTGTAAATAATAATGAGAAACTTTTGACCGATTGTTCTACGTCATTCCCTGATATAAATTTCTTTTTATACCCTCCATCATAGGATGGGGGTATATTAACTTTGTCATTCCGTTTGTAACACATCGAAATATTGCTCTAAGACCCCATAAAGTATATATATTCTGGGTCGGGGTGAAATTCTGAATCGATTTAAGCATGTCCGTCCGTCCGTCTGTTGAAATCACGCTAACTTCCGAACGAAACAAGCTATCGACTTGAAACTTGGCACAAGTAGTTGTTATCGATGTAGGTCGGACGGTATTGAAAATGGGCCATATCGGTCCACTTTTACGTATAGCCCCCATATAAAGGGACCCTCAGATTTGGCTTGTGGAGCCTCTAAAAGAAGCATATTTCATCCGATCCAGCTGAAATTTGGTATATGGTGTTGGTATATGGTCTCTAATAACCATGCAAAAACTGGTCCACATCGGTCCATAATTATATATAGCCCCCATATAAACCGATCCCCAGATTTGGCTTGTGGAGCCTCTAAAAGAAGCATATTTCATCCGATCCGGCTGAAATTTGGTATATGGTGTTGGTATATGGTCTCTACCAACCGTGCAAAAATTGGTTCACATCGGTCCATAATTATATATAGCCCCCATATAAACCGATCCCCAGATTTGGCTTGCGGAGCCTAAAAGAGAAGCATATTTCATCCGATCCGGCTGAAATTTGGTATATGGTGTTGGTATATGGTCTCTAACAACCATGCAAAAATTGGTCCACATCGGTCCATAATTATATATAGCCCCCATACAAACCGATCCCCAGATTTGGCTTGTGGAGCCTCAAAGAGAAGCATATTTCATCCGATCCGGCTGAAATTTGGTATATGGTGTTGGTATATGGTCTCTAACAACCATGCAAAAATTGGTTCACATCGGTCCATAATTATATATAGCCCCCATATAAACCGATCCCCAGATTTGGCTTGCGGAGCCTAAAAGATAAGCAAATTTCATCCGATCCGGCTGAAATTTGGTACATGGTGTTGGTATATGGTCTCTAACAACCATGCAAAAATTGGTTCCCATCGGTCCATAATTATATATAGCCCCCATATAAACCGATCCCCAGATTTGGCTTGCGGAGCCTCAAAGAGAAGAAAATTTCATCCGATCCGGCTGAAATTTGGTACATGATATTGGTGTATGGTCTCTTACAACCGTCGCTAACAACCATACCAAAATTGGTCCATATCGGTTCATAATCATGGTTGCCACTAGAGCCAAAAATAATCTACCAACATTTTATTTCTATAGAAAATGTTGTCAAAATTTTATTTCTAGAGAAAATTTGTTAAAATTTTATTCGGTTCATAATAAAATTTTCATCATTGTCAAAATTTTATTTCTATAGAAAATTTTGTCAAAATTTTATTTCTATAGAAAATTTTGTTCAAATTTTATTCGGTTCATAATCATAGTTGCCACTCGAGCCAAAAATAATCGACCAAGATTTTATGTCTATAGAAAATTTTGTCAAAAGTTTATTTCTATAGAAAATTTTGTTAAAATTTTATTTCTGTAGAAATTTTTGTCAAAATTTTCTTTCTATAGAAAATTTTGTCAAAATTTTTATTTCTATAGAAAATTTTGTGAAAATTTTGTTTCCATAGAAAATTTTTTAATATTTTCTTTCTGTAGAAAATTTTGTCAAAATTTTATGTCTACTTTGTCAAACTGAATTATATACGTATTGGATCGATCTTTTTTGATTTAATATATACCACGTATGGACTTACATACAATTTAGAAGATGGTGTTAGGAGGTTTTAAGATACCTTGCCATCGGCAAGCGTTACCGCAACTTAAGTAATTCGATTGTGGATGGCAGTGTTTAGAAGAAGTTTCTACGAAATCCATGATGGAGGGTACATAAGCTTCGGCCTGGCCGAACCTTAGTTTAATTTGTGGAACAAAAAATCATAAACGACACGTTTGCATCGACCGCCGTCAATGGTTTGATACCCTCTGCTGCCATTTTCCCATCTTCATCTTCCATTGTTTTTGGTTTTTAATCTATCCTTGTTCGGTTGTTGCACGGTGTTTTGTGTATTTTAGTTAGAAATTAAATGCAAGTGTGTTGTATGACATTGTCGTCGGAGTATGAGCTGCGTGTTTCACTACCACTATATTAGATAATGGACGAACTTTTGGAGTTCGATGGTAGCCATGAAAGAGATTAAAGAGAGGGAGGGAAAGACTATTTTGTTTTATGTGACTCGAATTAAGATAATCATTCTCTGAGTAAAAGAGTTTAAGCTAACGAAAGTGCTATGTTTTCTATTTATTTGCACACCTCAAATAAGTAAAACAATCTATCCCGTCAAAATCGTTGGCTCTCTCTCGATATTAGAGAAAAAAAATCTCATGAAGTTCCAGTCTTAAGGCCGGTATTAAGTTGGCAATATCACGCTAAATTGGCAATTTTTTCGCAATTACTTTTCTTTAATAATGCATTTTACAGAACATAAACATTTTCAATTGTTGCATTGGATCATTTCCAATCAATGTGCAACAAAAAGATATGTCTTATGTTTCGCAGTTTTTTCTGTTTTGTAGTTTTTTTTTTTTTTGATTTAATCAGCTCAACTCGAACTTAGTACCCATATATCTCTCGATATTAGAGAAAAAAAATCTCATGAAGTTCCAGTCTTAAGGCCGGTATTAAGTTGGCAATATCACGCTAAATTGGCCATTTTTCGCAATTACTTTTCTTTAATAATGCATTTTACAGAAAATAAACATTTTCAATTGTTACATTGGATCATTTCCAATCAACGTGCAACAAAAAGATATGTCTTATGTTTCGCAGTTTTTTCTGTTTTGTAGTTTTTTTTTTTTTTTTTTTTTGATTTAATCAGCTCAACTCGAACTTAGTACCCACCTTTACATATTATTATACCCTAAACCACATAGTGGTCTGGGTATAATAACTTTGATCTTCCAAAAAAAAAAAACGGTGACTACCAGAAATATTGATTTTAGACCCTAAAAAATATATACCGATCGACTCAGAATCACCTCCTGAGTTGATCTAGCGCTTGGTGTCCTTCCGTCCGTCTGTCCATGTATTTGTTGTTCGCAAGATTCCGGTCGCAATTATTAACCGATTTTGATGAAATTTTGTACAGGCTGTTTTTTTGGGTACAAAAATCAAATTTAGATATAGCTCCCATATACATGGGATCAGATTGTATTCAGACTTACATGTCACTCTTACATAAATATATTGCCCGATTTTCACAAATTTGTCTACATTTGCCCCCATTATTTGAACGATTTCGTCTTTTTTAATAATGGACTCAATGGTCTACTAACTCTGAAGGTGTAAAATCAAGTATAGCTCCTAATATCGGGGATTTCTGTTCATATTGAGATAAAACTCCCATGAACATGTACACTTTAATTTTCTTAAATAATAAAATATGATTTATTTTACAAATCTATTTCAATGTTACCCACAAATGCTTATGTTTCGATTGGGGTGATTTAGGGTATGATATAGTCGCCCGACTTTCGACTTTAGTCACTAATTTTTCTTTTTGTTCAATTTCCACCCTAATGTTTTGACACACCATGTTTTAGTTTGCAATACATAGCCAAACTGATGGTATTACATGACGATGATTCTCATCTATTTGCTATTTTGTTTCTCATACCTACACCATGTTTTCTTTTGGTCGATTTGATTTGGAATCGATAACTCCTGTTCACTTTGGCATTGAGGTATCTGACTAACTGACTGACTGACTGACTGATGCCATGTTACATTCGACGTTATATGGTTGATTTATATCGGCCATTGATGGTTTTCAGTAGTATGCCACCCACACATACTCATCATCATTTTTGTGTACATTTCGAATGATTATCAGTTCATATTGGTGGTATCACACACTGTGGATTCAGATAAATAAAAAACGATATACGAAATTTCCAAAAAAAAAAAAAAATCTTCGAAATTTTATTTCTTTTTTACAGAAATAAAATTTTGTCAAAATTTTCTATAGAAATAAAATTTTGACAAAATTATCCATAGAAAGAAAAATTTTGACAAAATGTTCTATTGAAATAAAATTTTGAGAAAATTTTCTATTGAAACAAAATGTTGAGAAATTTTTCTATAAAAAAATTTTGACAAAATTTTCTATAGGAATAAAATTTTGACAAAATTTTCTACAGAAATAAAATTTTGACAAAATTTTCTACAGAAATAAAATTTTGGCAAAATTTTTTATAGAAATAAAATTTTAACAAAAATTTCTATAAAAAAATAATACAATTGTGATAAAATTTTCTATAAAAATAATATTTTGACACAATTTTCTATAGAAATAAAATTTTGACAACATTTTCTATAGAAATGAAATTTTGATAAAATTTTCTATAGCAATACAATTGTGAGAAAATAGATATAAAATTTGACAAAATTTTCTATAGAAATAAAATTTTGACAAAATTTTCTATAAAAAAATAATACAATTGTGATTTTCTATAAAAATAATATTTTGACACATAGAAATAAAATTTTGACAACATTTTCTATAGGAATAAAATTTTGACAAAATTTTCTATAGGAATAAAATTTTGACAAAATTTTCTACAAAAATAAAATTTTGACAAAATTTTCTACAGAAATAAAATTTTGACAAAATTTTTTATAGAAATAAAATTTTGACAAAATGTTCTATATAATTTAAAGTTTGGCAAAATTTTCTATAGAAATAAAATGTTGACAAAATTTTCTAGAGAAATAAAATTTTGATAAAATTTTTTTATTGAAATAAAATTTTGACAAAATTTTCTATAAAAATAAAAATTTTCTATAGAAATAAATTTTGATAAAATTTTCTATAGAAATTAAAGTTTGACTAAATTTTCTATAGAAATAAAATTTAGACAACATTTTCTATAGAAATAAAATTTTGACAAAATTTTTTAGAACAAGTATATACAGCAGTAAGTTCGGCCGGGAACTTACAGGATTTATAAGAACCAATTTTGTTTAAGTTTTACAGGAATCATAAACATGTCGTATAAGCGTGCAAGATGATGATGAAATTACTCCTTGATTTGAAATCTAAAATCTGTAGATTTTTACCTGCATTATTTAAATGATTACGGAAAGTAAAATCTGCAAATTCTACATTCAGTTTCAAGCAATTTTCATGCTCAGTTAGCCTTCTATACGCTCAAGAAGAGAAATAGGTCTATATGGAGGCCTTACCAAATGGACCGATAAAAACTAAATCCGACACACGGACCGTAGAAGCTTAAGAAGTAAAATCTGGGGATCGGTCTATATGGTGGCAATATCAATACATGGACCGATTTTCGGCACACCTTTTTCGGTCCTAAAATACTTTTAGATAAACACTACGGATTCTATAAGCCCAAGAAGTAAAATCGGGAGATCGGTCTATATGAGGGCTATATCAAAACATGGACCGATACTCACCATTTTTGGCACACCTCTTTACGGTCCTAAAATACCTCTAAATTGCCACTTTCAGGCAAATTGGATAAAAACTAAGGGTTCTAGAAGCCCAAGAAGTAAAATCGGAAAATCGGTCTATATGGGGGCTATATCAAAACATGGACCGATACTCACCATTTTTGACACACCTCTTTACGGTCCTAAAATACCTTTAGATTTCCAATTTCAGGTAATTTGGATAAAAACTACTGTTTCTATAAGCCAAAGACCCCAAATCGGGAGGTCGGTTTATATGGGGACTATATCAGAACCTAGACCGATATAGCCCATCTTCGAACTTGACCTGCCTGCAGACAAAAGACGAGCTTGTGCAAAATTTCAGCACGATTGCTTCATTATTGAAGACTGTAGCCGGATTACAACAGACAGACGGACAGACGGACATCGTTATATCGTCTTAGAATTTCTCCCTGATCAAGAATATATATACTTTATATAGTCGGAAATCGATATTTCGATGTGTTACAAACGGAATGACAAACTTATTATACCCCCGTCACCATTCTATGGTGGTGGGTATAAAAATAAAATTGTTACGAAATTTTCTACAGAAATAAAACTTTGACAAAAGTTTCAAATGAAATTAAATTTTGATAAAATTTTCTATAGAAATGAAACGTGACAAAATTTTCTATAGAAATAAAATTTTGACAAAATTTTCTATAGAAATGTAAAGAGTTTCTAAGTAACAAGCTATAAAAAGGATTATTAGATTAATATAAAATTAATTATATAACACAAAAATTATATTCACATTGTAAATAGTTTACATTAAGAAATATTATTTGTTGTCACATGCCTCTACAATGCCCTTATGGCGCTGAAGCCCAAATATGAATGAAGATTAATTTAAGTAAATAAACTATAAATTAAAAAAAAAAAATAAAAAAATAAAATTGTGACAACATTTTCTATAGAAATAAAATTTTGACAAAATTTTTTCATAGAAATAAAATTTTGACAAAATTTTCTATAGAAATAAATTTTTGACAAAATTATCTATCGAAATAAAATTTTGACAAAATTTTCTATAAAAATAAAATTTTCTATAGAAATTAAAGTTTGACAAAATTTTCTATAGAAATAAAATTTTGACAAAATTTTCTATAGAAATAAA
Source organism: Haematobia irritans (assembly GCF_050003625.1). Taxonomy (NCBI): domain Eukaryota; kingdom Metazoa; phylum Arthropoda; class Insecta; order Diptera; family Muscidae; genus Haematobia; species Haematobia irritans. The sequence goes on from NC_134398.1 coordinate 32,156,166, forward strand.
ATTTTGACAAAATTTTCTATAAAAATAAAATTTTAACGAAATTTTCTACAGAAATAAAACTTTGACAAAAGTTTCAAATGAAATTAAGTTTAGATTTTTTACTGTTTGTTAGATTGGTAGAATTCTTAATGTTTTTGTAGATTTTACAAAATATTCCTCTGCAACTAAGAGGTACTTAAATTTTTTATAGAAATAAGCTTTTGAGAGATTTTTCTATAGAAATGAAATTTTGACAATATTTCTACAATTTTGGCAAAATTTTCTATAAAAATAAAATTTTGCAAAATTTTCTGTAGAAATAAAATTTTTCTGTAGAAATAAAATTTTGCAAAATTTTCTACAGAGATAAATTTTGACAATTTTTTTTATAGAAATAAAATTTTGATAAAATTTTCTACAGAAATAAAATTTTGCAAAAAAATTCTACAGAAATAAAATTTTGAAAAAAATTTCAACAGAATTAAAATTTTGACAAAATTTTCTATCGAAATAAAATTTTGACAACATTTTCTATATAAATTAAACTTTGACAAAATTTTCTAGAGAAATAAAATTGTGATAAAATTTTTCTATAGAAATAAAATTTTAACAAAATTTTCTATAAAAATAAAAGTTTCTATAGAAATAAAATTTTGACAAAATTTTCTATAGAAATTAAAGTTTGACAAAATTTTCTATAGAAATAAAATTTTGACAAAAGTTTCAAATGAAATTAAATTTTGATAAAATTTTTTATAGAAATTAAATTACGACAAAATTTTCTATAGAAATAAAAATTTGACAAATTTTCTATAAAAATATAATTTTGACGAAATTTTCTACAGAAATAAAACTTTGACAAAAGTATCAAATGAAATTAAATTTTGATAAAATTTTCTATAGAAATAAAATTTTGACAAAATTTTCTATAAAAATAAAATTTTGACGAAATATTCTACAGAAATAAAACTTTGACAAAAGTTTCAAATGAAATTAAATTTTGATAAAATTTTCTATAGAAATCAAATTGTGACACAATTTTCTATTGAAATAAAATTTTGACAAAATTTTCTATAGATATAAAATTTTGAAAATATTTTTTATAGAAATAAAATTTTGACAAAATTTTCGATAGAAGTAAAATTTTGATAAAAATTTTCTATAGAAATAAAATTTTGGCAAAATTTTCTATAGAAATAAAATTGTTGACAAAAATTTTTATAGGAACAAAATTTTGATAAAATGTTCTATAAAAATAAAATTTTGAAAAAAAAATTTCTATAGATATACAATTTTGACAAACTTGTTTATAAAAATAATATTTTGAAAAAAAAAATCAAATGAAATTAAATGTTGACAAAATTTTCTATAGAAATAAAATTGTGACAAAATTTTCTATAGAAACAAACTTTTGAAAAAAGTTTCTATAGAAATAAAATTTTGACAAAATTTTCTATAGATATAAAATTTTGAAAAAAATTTTTTATAGAAATAAAATTTTGACAAAATTTTCGATAGAAGTAAAATTTTGATAAAAATTTTCTATAGAAATAAAATTTTCTATAGAAATAAAATTTTGACAAAATTTTCGATAGAAGGAAAATTTTGATAAAAATTTTCTATAAAAATAAAATTTTGACAAAATTTTCTATAGAAATAAAATTTGGAAAAATTTTTTATAGAAATAAAATTGTTGACAAAATTTTTTATAGGAACAACATTTTGATAAAATGTTCTATAAAAATAAAATTTTGAAAAAAATTTTCTATAGATATAAAATTTTGACAAACTTGTTTATAAAAATAATATTTTGAAAAAAAAAAATTCAAATGAAATTAAATTTTGAAAAAAGTTTCTATAGAAATAAAATTTTGACAAAATTTTCTATAGATATAAAATTTTGAAAATATTTTTTATAGAAATAAAATTTTGACAAAATTTTCGATAGAAGTAAAATTTTGATAAAAATTTTCAATAGAAATAAAATTTTGGCAAAATTTTCTATAGAAATAAAATTGTTGACAAAATTTTTTATAGGAACAAAATTTTGATAAAATGTTCTATAAAAATAAAATTTTGAAAAAACTTTTCTATAGATATAAAATTTTGACAAACTTGTTTATAAAAATAATATTTTGAAAAAAAAAATTCAAATGAAATTAAATGTTGACAAAATTTTCTATAAAAATAAAATTGTGACAAAATTTTCTATAGAAACAAAATTTTGAAAAAAGTTTCTATAGAAATAAAATTTTATCTAATTATACAATTATTAATCGAGCTTTATGGACAGATATAGATTAAGGAACATGGTTAATAGAGCCATTGAAAAGAAAACGCCAGATACAAATCTATACACGCCTGGACTGTACATGTTTCGGTTCGGGCGAATGAACCTTTCCACAGCCTTTAGTATAGATCTGGCTGGGAGAGATAACTCAATTTTGGGCCCTTTATGCTAACTCCTTATGGAGAAAACATTTGGGAAATTTCCTCTTACAAATTGAATCATCTTTTTTCCCACTGTACATCATCTTTTCATATAACTTACAAGTCCCTTAATCTTATTTTTATTTCGTTTTGTTACATAGTAATCCAACAACACGAAATTTTATTTTTAGAAAGCTAATTTGTTAGAATTCACCTAAGTGGTGAACAGTCGAACAATGCTTATTGTTTCTACAGTCAACTACAACATATGACAATTAACAGAAACTGGTTTCCAGGATGCAACAACAATTCTAACGCGTACATTAGTCGTGTTTTTCCTAGTTTTACGACGGGCTCATCGTTGCTTATTATATTACATGTTAGCCTGATACCGAAACAGGCAATTGACGTCCAAATGCATTATATCTAATTATACAATTATTAATCGAGCTTTATGGACAGATATAGATTAAGGAACATGGTTAATTTTGTTAATAATTCGCCCGAACCGAAACATGTACAGTCCAGGCGTGTATAGATTTGTATCTGGCGTTTTCTTTTCAATGGCTCTATTAACCATGTTCCTTAATCTATATCTGTCCATAAAGCTCGATTAATAATTGTATAATTAGATATAATGCATTTGGACGTCAATTGCCTGTTTCGGTATCAGGCTAACATGTAATGAAATAAAATTTTGAAAAAAATTTTTATAGAAATAAAATTTTGACAAAATTTTCGATAGAAGTAAAATTTTGATAAAAATTTTCTATAGAAATAAAATTTTGACAAAATTTTCTATTGAAATAAAATTTTGACAAAATTTTCTACATAAATTAAAGTTTAACAAAAATTTCCATAGAAATACAATTTTGACAACATTTTTTCAATAGAAATAAAATTTTGACAAAATTTTCTACAGAAATAAAACTTTGACAAAAGTTTCAAATGAAATTAAATTTTGATAAAATTTTCTATAGAAATCAAATTGTGACAAAATTTTCTAGAGAAATAAAATTTTGATAAAATTTTTCTATAGAAATAAAATTTTAAGAAAATTTTCTATAGAAATAAAATTTTGACAAACTTTTCAATAGAAATTAAAGTTTGACAAAATTTTCTATAGAAATTAAAGTTTGACAATATTTTCTATAGAAATAAAATCTTGACAAAATTTTCTATAGAAATAAAATTTTGACAAAATTTTCTATAGAAATAAAATTTTGACAAAATTTTCTATAGAAATAAAGTTTTGACAAAATTTTCTATAGATATAAAATTTTGACAAACTTGTTTATAAAAATAATATTTTCAAAAAAAAAATCAAATGAAATTAAATTTTGATAAAATTTTCTATAGAAATAAAATTTTGTAGAAATCTCTATAGAGATAAAATTTTGTAAAATTTTCTACAGAAATAAAATAGTGACAAAATTATCTACAGAAATAAAATTTTAACAAAATTGGCTATAGAAATAAAATGTTTGAAAATTTTCTTTAGAAATAGAATTTTGACGAAACTTTCTATAGAAATTAAATTTTGACAAAATTTTCTATAGAAATACATTTTTGACACAATTATCTCTAAGTATCAAATTTTATCAAAATGTTCTATAGAAATAAAATATTTACAAAATTTTCTATAGAAATAAAATTGTTGACAAAATCTTCTATAGAAATAAAATTTTGACAATTTTTTTATAGAAATAAAATTTTGACAAAATTTTTTATAGAAATTAAATTTTAACTAAATTTTCTATAGAAATAAAATTTTGACAGAATTTTCTATAGAAATAAATTTTTCCAGTTGATCCCATAGTACATCACAATCATCTAGTACAAAGCTTTGAACGCCATGAAATCCAATATCGTGTCGAATCTTTCATTTCAATATCCTGATGTACAGGAGAAAATCGTGTTTTCAAATCAAAAGTAGTGCTGCTTGTTGTATGCATGTTCTAATTTGTTCGTATTAACAAAAGGCCAAAAACCATGGTTATGGGAAATGAGTAATGAGAGGCCTATGTAAATTTTACAACATCCCACTGTCTTTATAAAGGACCTTCTTTGCCAACTGCTATCTTTTAAGTACCTGTATTACACAGTGTTTATCTTTTGGAGATTCAAATGTGAACATAATCAGAGGCATATTCTGTAATTAGATCTAATTGAAAATTGACTGCATCTCAAAGGAGAAGATGTCTATTCAACACTAATAACATTTTACCATCTGCAGTTTAATTATAGGCTAATGAAGTTTTACACACACATGGGTCCTGTTTTATTTTCCATTCAAGCCGTAAGACAACGAGGTGCTAAATAGTAATCTGGTTTTACTTGTGTAAGCCTATGATTGACTTTACTTGGTGCCTTCAATATGCGATATGTTAGGCAAATAAAAAGGATTTACTATTTACTTCTAATATTGATAGCTACACAACTAATGGTACAATTGTGTAAATTAAGAAGCAATTTCAATCTCAGTTTCCACTATAATGATTTGGAGTCACTTTTTTAATGATCTACTTTTTGTATAATTGTTTTAAAGATTTTTTTTTTAATTTTATCATTGACCTCTATTTTAAGTTATAGGGTATACCGTTAATATTAGCATTGTTTTTTAGTCTTTGGTAATAAAATACTTTAAGAACTAAATACATGTCAGCCTAAAAGTATGCAATTATTTCTAGAATTTTTTTTAAGTAAACACACAAACAGCTTTACGCTCGTGAACACACCTAAGTTACAGCTAAGTTTTAACAAAACCTGCATAATATTATTCCGCAAACAAGTTATAAGGTCAATAGTTCGGCTGATCGCAATCTTAAATATCTTACGCACCAACATGGGACAAATACAAAAATTTCCTTATTACACCCTCCGCCATAGGATATATCGAACATCGCTAGATCACCTCAGAATTTCACCACGACCCTGAATATATATACTTTATGAGGTCTTAGACCAATATTTCGACGTGTTCGAGATGGAGGGTATAAAAAGTGCAAGAGCTCACCGATGCCCAACAAAAGGGAAAAAACCAATGAGTTGCTACCGCGTTAGGTAGATTGGTAGAATTCTTGATGTTTTGGTAGAATTTGCAAAATATTCCTCCCCAACTAAGACGTACGTACATAGTTTCTATAGAAACAAATTTTGACAAATTTTTCTATAGAAATAAAATGTTGACAAAATTTTCTACAGAAATAAAATTTTGACAAAATTTTCTACAGAAATAAAATTTTGACAAAATTTTCTACAGAAATAAAATTTTGACAAAATCTTCTACAGAAATAAAATTTTGACATAATTTTCTATATAGAAATAAAATTTTAACAAAAATTTCAATAGAATTTGAAACAAGTTTACCAAACAATAAAATTTTGTTTTCTATAAAAATTAAATTTTGACAAAATTTTCTATAGAAAACAAATTGTGAGAAATTTTTTTTTATAGAAAACAAATTGTGAGAAATTTTTTTATAGAAATGAAATTTTGAGAAAATTTTCTGTAGAAATAAAATTTTGAGAAAATTTTCTGTAGAAATAACATTTTGACAAAATTTTCTATAGAAATACAATTTTGACAAAATTTTCTATAGAAATAAAACTTTGACAAAATTTTCTGTAGAAATAAAATTTTAACAAAATTTTCTAAAGAAATAAAATCTTGACAAAATTTTCAATAGAAATAAATTTTGACAAAATTTCCTATAGAAATAAAATTCTAATAAAATTTTCTAAAAAAATAAAATTTTGACAAAAATTCTATAGAAATAAAAATTCGACAAAATTTTCAGTAGAAATAAAATTTTTACAAAATTTCCTATAGAAATAAAATTTTAACAAAATTTCCTATAGAAATACAATTTTAACGAAATTTTCTAAATAAATAAAATTTTTACAAAATTTTCTAAAGAAATAAACTTTCGAAAAAATGTTCTATAGAAATAAAATTTTGACAAAATTTTCTATAGAAATAAAATTTTGACAAAATTTTCTATAGAAATAAGATTTTGAAAAAATTTTCTATGGAAATAAAATTTTGACTAAATTTTACGTAGAAATAAAAAAAAATTGTATAGAAATAAAATTAAATGTTATTTAATTATTTATATTAAATAAAATTTTATCTTTATAGAAATAAAATTTTGCCAACACTTTCAATAGAAAAAATTTTGACAAAACCTTCTATAGAAATTAAATGTTGACAAATTTTTTAAGGAAATAAATTTTTGACAAAAAAAAAAAATAAAATTTTGACAAAAAAAATTAAATTTTTACACAATTTCCTATAGAAATAAAATTTTGACAAAATTTTCTAAAGAAATAAAATTTTGGTAAAATTTTATTGAAATAAAATTTTAACAAATTTTTAATAGAGACATACATTTGAAAAATTTTTCAATGGAAACATAATTTTGACACCATTTTACAAAAAAATAAAATTTTGTTCTCTATAAAAATTAAACAAATTGTGCGAAATTTTTTTATAGAACTAAAATTTTGAGAAAATTTTCTATAGAAATAAAATTTTGAGAAAATTTTCTGTAGAAATAAAATTTTGAGAAAATTTTCTGTAGAAATAAAATTTTGAGAAAATTTTCTATAGAAATAAAATTTTGAGAAAATTTTCTTTAGAAATAAAATCTTGACAAAATTTTCTATAGATATAAATTTTGACAAAATTTCCTATAGAAATAAAATTTTGATAAAATTTTCTATAGAAATAAAATTTTGAGAAAATTTTCTATAGAAATAAAATTTTGACAAAAATTCTATAGAAATAAAATTTCTACAAAATTTTCTATAGAAATAAAATTTTGAGAACATTTTCTATAGAAATAAAATTTTGACAAAAATTCTATAGAAATAAAATTTCGACAAAATTTTCTATAGAAATAAAATTTTAAAAAATGTTCTAGAGAAATAAAATTTTGAAAAAAATTTTCTGTAGAAATAAAATTTTCCATTCTTTTTGTTTTGTTATTGTTGGTTTTGTTCTTTAAGCATTGTTGTTGTTTTTTATTGCAGTCTATAGGGCTTTGCCCAAATAAATTTGACAAACATTCTTTTCCTCTGTTGGTTAAGCTACAATTGTAGTTTAGTCAATGTATGGTTTTAAGAAATAAAATTTTGACAAAATTTTCTATAGAAATGAAATTTCGACAAAATTTTCTATAGAAATAAAATTTTGAGAAAATTTTCTTTAGAAATTTTAGAAATTTTGACAGAATTTCCTATAGAAATAAAATTTTAACAAAATTTTCTAAAGAAATAAAATTTTGACAAAAATTCCATAGAAATAAAATTTTTACAAAATTTTCTATAGAAATAACATTTTTACAAAATTTTCTAAAGAAATAAAATTAAAAAAAAAAAAAAAAAAAAAAAAACAAAATAAAAAATTAAAAAAAAAAAATTCTCCAGAGATAAAATTTTATTTTTTATAGAAATAAAATTTTGACAAAATTTTCGAAGCTCGGTTTAACGAACGATATATTATCAAGCCCTTTCGTTATTTAGAAATATTCGTTAAATCGAACGGGAATATTAGATAGTTTTTATTGAAAATCGTAGCTTTTTACCAGATGAGTAAAAATGTATAAGCATTTGGCGAAATTAAACTACAGAGGCACTTTAAACCTGATGAACTTGATATATCTAGGTTAGGTTAGATTGAAAAGAGGATCCAAGATTCGCTAATTCATGAGGCCCTATGTCAATATTCCTTGATGTGTGCTCTAACTTCTTAGATTCACTAATTTGTTTCCAGTCCGCGGTTTTAAGATGGGCCAGGCATAGGTAGTGTTCATAGTAATACCTTCTTAAAACGTCCTACATACACCATTACTGTGCTGCTCCTGTCGGCATCGATGTACTCTCAAAGCTATATTATCGTTTCGACTGAGCATTATCCCTCTCAGTAATGATGCTGAAATTCCTGTGTATTTCATAGTTTCTCTTCAGCTATAAGAAGAAGCTAAATAGGAATCGGGTAGCACTCCAGTTTGTCGCAGTTTTAAAATTTTCATATATGAAATTTATTGATTACTACACTCTCTTGATTTTAAAATCTTATTGGATTTTGACATTTACCTATGGGTCAACATATTCCACAAGTTTTACTCCACAAGGGATGCTCAAAATAATACCGTTTCCTAAGGGTTTGTCCCAGACAGTTTCATGAGGACCTGTCTAGCCCTACTATTTGATTTGTTTTTTTTTTTTTTTTTTTTTTTTTTTTTTTTTTTTTTTTTAAGTGTAAAAGCGGTTTTGATAAATCGAACGTAAATTTTATTCAACCGTTCGTAATTTAGAATACTCAATGTTAAGAATTTGGACGTTCGTTAAATTGGATTTTCGCTAAATGGGATATTCGTTAAACAGAGCTTCGACTGTATTGACAAAAATTTCTATGGAAATATAATTTTAACAAAATTTTCTATAGAAATAAAATGTTGATAAATTTTTTTATAGAAATAAAATTTTGACAAAATTTGCAATAGAAAAAATTTTTGACAAAATTTTTTAAAGGAATAGAATTTTGACAAACTTTTCTATAGAAAAAAAATTTTAACAAAATTTTCTATAGAAATGAAATTTTGACAAAATTTATATAGAAATCATAGAAATAAAATTTTGTTTATATAGAAATGAAATTTTGATAAAATTTTAGATAGAAATAAAAATTTGATAAATTTTTTTATAGAAATAAAATTTTGACAAAATTTGTAATAGAAAAAACAATTTTTTGACAAAAATATAATTTTTACAAAATTTCTTATACAAATAAAATTTTGATAGGTCAAAAACCTTTGTTGTTAGCACCTAATTGTTTTTTTTTAAATATTTATTTTCATAATTTATTATGATTGGAAATCTTGTAATAAATAAATAAATAAAATTTTGACAAAATTTTCTAAAAAAAGAAATATTGACAAAATTTTCTATAGGAATATAATTTTAATAAAATTTTCTACAGAAATAAAATTTTGATAATTTTTTTTACAAAAAATAAAATTTATAAAAAAAAATTAATAATAAAATTTATAAATAAAAAAAATAAAGGAATAGAATTTTGAGAAACTTTTCTATAGAAATAAAATTTTAACAAAAATTTCTATAGAAATGAAATTTTGACAAAATATACATAGAAATCATAGAAATAAAATTTTATTTTATATAGAAATTAAATTTTGATAAAATTCTAGATGGAAATAAAAATTTGATAAATTATTTTACAGAAATAACATTTTGACAAAATTTCCAATAAAAAAATTTTGACAAAAAAATATAATTTTGACAAAATTTCCAATAAAAAAAAATTTTGACAAAAAAATATAATTTTAACAAAATTTCCTTTACAAATAAAATTTTGATAGGTCAAAAACCTTTGTTGTTACCACCTAATTGTTTTTTTTATATTTATTTTCATAATTTATTATGATTGTAAATCTTGTAATAAATAAATAAATAAAATATCTGGCGTTTTCTTTTCAATGGCTCTATTAACCATGTTCCTTAATCTATATCTGTCCAAAAAGCTCAAAAAATAATTGTACAATTAGATATAATGCATTTGGACGTCAATTGCCTGTTTCGGTATCAGGCTAACATGAAATAAAATTTTGACAAAATGTTCTAAAAAAAATTAAATATTGACAAAATTTTCTATAGGAATATAATTTTAATAAAATTTTCTATAGAAATAAAATTTTGATAATTTTTTTTTACAAAAAATAAAATTTTGACAAAATTTGCAATAGAAAAAAATTTTGACAAAATTTTTTAAAGGAATAGAATTTTGACAAAATTTTCTATAGAAATAAAATTTTCTATGGAAATGAAATTTTGACACAATGTACATAGAAGTAAAATATTATTTTCTATAGAAATTAAATTTTGATAACATCTTAGATAGAAATAAAATTGTATTTTCTATGGAAATATAATTTAACAAAATTTTCTATAGAAATTATATTTTAACAAACAAAAACTAACATTTTATCATAAAAATAAAATTTTATCAAAATCTTCTATAAAAATAAAATGTAAACAACAATTTCTATAGAAATAAAATTTTGAGAAAATTTTCTATAGAAATAAATTTTTGTTAAAATTATCTATAGAAATAAAAAATTGACAAAATTTTCTATGAAAATAAAATTAAAAAAAAATTCTATAAAAATATAATTTTGACAAAAATTTTTATTAAAAGCTTCAAAACCAATTTTTTTAAATGTAGTAAATATTTGCTAAAATTGTCATAACATTTTGGTAGATTATTTTTAGATGGAGTACCAACCTTGGTGACAATGCTTGTATGAAAGTGGCCAGTTACTGTATTTGGTTTTCTCCGAATAGAAGCCAAATCGAGTTGAGCAGTTTGTGAATCAGATTCCATAGATTCCACTAGTTCCAATAGTTTGTGAAAATCAAAATGAGCGATTTTACTTTCCAAAGAGGTTTGTGGAAAATGAATTAAAAAAAATATATAAATTTAAAATATAAATAAATTAAAAACGATGTTTCGAAATGTTTCAAATAAAAGTTTATGGTGTTGACAAAATTTTCTATGAAAATTAAATTAAAAAAAAAAAATCTATAAAAATATAATTTTGACAAAAATTTTTATCAAAAACTTCAAAACCATTTTTTTTTAATTGTCATAACATTTTGGTAGATTATTTTTAGATGGAGTACCAATCTTGGTGACTATGCTTGTATGAAAGTGGCCAGTTACTGTATTTGGTTTTCTCCGAATAGAAGCCAAATCGAGTTGAGCAGTTTGTGAATCAGATTCCATAGATTCCATTAGTTCCAATAGTTTGTGAAAATCAAAATGAGCGATTTTACTTTCCAAAGAGGTTTGTGGAAAATGAATTTAAACTCGATGGCATCTAATTCAAGCTAAATTTTGTTTAGTTACAAAATATGAAGTGTTTTCATAATTTTGATTTAGCCGGAGTTAGAGTCGAGCAAAAATATTAAGACTCCAGCCAATTCATCCCATTTTGAGACGAAGACCCCAACTCCACAGCCCTGTGTAGGACTGCTTATTTGTTGATAATATTTGAGGCAAATATTAAGACCCGATTATCACCATTGACAACAATTCCTACAATTGTTAGACATGGTCCATGTCCATTTTTAAGCTATTTTATAAAATCGCAATTGACGCCTATTTTAAATAGCATAAATTTAAGGGTCATTGAATTGGGGTGCCCTTACACACAGTAATACTCCATTACTTTACACCCACTTACTGTGATGTACTAAAAATGTGATTTCCATTTCACATTTTGTTATGCGATGTTCTTCCGAGCCAGTTTAATATTGCCAAAGGAGATGATTAAGTATCACATTAACATTATGCCATAGTAACACGCTCAAATCTAGACTTTCCAAAGCCTTCAATTATGCACAAATCGCTTAAATGTCGGCTGAACTAATGGAGGATATATTGCCTGTGAATAATGGTGGGAAAAACAAACAAACAAAAAATCCTTTTCATAACATCCACATAATATTAAGTCGGTTAATTGTTAATTTATTTTTTTATCGCCTGAAATTATGCTTTAATTGTGTTAAGCCAGAGAGTGGCGTGAGAGAAAGAGGCAGAGAGAGAGAGAGAGAGACAGAGTTGTTCTTCGTTATGTATGTAAACAAGAAAAATCCCTAGAAGCTCATCATATTTCATGAATTAAGTGGCTAAAATTGTGAAGTTGTCTATTTTTATGTGCACTGTCCATTGTCGATGTTAAATGGATACGGATCCCAAAATAGAATTGTTCACATTTATTTTTCAGGGATTTAATGCCAATTTCATTTAATTCAATTGTATTGCATTTAATTGAATTAAATTTATTCATTTTTATATAGGATATGCATTTACCATATGCTATCCTTGGACGGTTGCAAAAGCTCATTTCAATCGTTTTGCTATGGCTTTTTCACTTTGGTCTGGATTGTTATACCGTTTTTTCACGCATCATCATTGTTGTTAGGAGCAATTGTATGTTAATTACTTTAACACGATAGCATTGTGGGATTCTTTTATTGCATTTGATCCTATTTGAGGTCAGTTGAACAATCACGGTTATTATTGTATGGCATTCTATTAAAGCCTTTTTTTTGTTTAATTCATATTTATTTAAAAATAAAAAAATGAGAAAAATATTCGTGTAATAAGGTCGGCTTTGGTTAGCAAAGGGACACAGAGAGAAGGAATATAACCAACACACACGTGTTTCAAGAGCAAAATTTTAGTTTTGAGAAAATTTTCTATAGCAAAAAAATTTTGACAAAATTTTATATAGAAAACAAATTTGACAACATTTTTTATAGAAAAAAAATTCACAAAATTTTCTATAGGAATAAAATTTTGACAAAATTTAAACATTTCGAGGAAATTTTCTATAGAAATAAAATTTTGACAAAATTTGCTATCGAAGAAAAATTTTGAGAAACATGTCTACAGAAATAAAAATTTGACAAAATTTTCTATAGAAATAAAATTTGCAAAAAATTTTCCACATAAAAAAAATGTTGAGAAATTTTTGTATAGCAATAAAATTTTGCGAATAAATATACATTTTAAGAAACATTTCTTAAGAAGTAAAATTTTGACAACATCTTCTATGGAAGTTAAAATTTCACAACATTTTCTATTGAAATAAAAATTTGGGAAAAGATTTTAAAATTCTTTTTTAAATAAAATTTTGAGAACATTTTCTGTAGAAATAAAATTTTTTATAGATATAAAATTATGAGAAAATTTTCTATACAAATAAAATTTAAGAAGATTCTTTATAGAAAAAAAATGTTGACAAAATTTTCTATATTTTCTATGGAAGTAAAATTTTGACAACATTTTCTATAGAAATAAACTTATGAGATCATTTTCTATACAAATAAATTTGGAAAAAATTTTCTATACAAATAAATTTTGAGAAAATTTTCTATAGAAATAAAATTTTGAGAAAAATTTCTATAGAAATAAAACTAAAAAAAATCTATAGAAATAAAATTAACAAAAAATTTTCTATAAAAATAAAATTTTGAGAAAAATTTCTATAGAAATAAAATTTAAAAAAAAAATTCTATAGAAATAAAATTTTCAGAAAATTTTCTATGGAAATAAAATTTTAAGAATATTCTCTATAGAAATAAAATCTTCAGAAAATGTTCAATAGAAATACCATTTTCTAAAGAAATAAAATGTTCAAAAAAAAATTTATAGAAATTCAAATTCAAATCGTTTTGCTATGGCTTTTTCACTTCGGTCTTGATTGTTATACCGGTTTTATCACCATCATCATTGTTGTTAGGAGCAATTGTATGTTAATTACTTTAACACGATAGCATTGTGGGAATTTTTTATTGCATTTGATCCTATTTGAGGTCAGTTGAACAATCACGGTATTATCGTATGGCATTCTATTAAAGCCTTTTTTTAATTCATATTTATTTAAAAATTAAAAAAAAATCTATAGAAATAAAATTTACAAAAAATTTTCTATAGAAATAAAATTTTGAGAAAAATTTCTATAGAAATAAAATTACAAAAAAAAAATTCTATAGAAATAAAATTTTCAGAAAATGTCTACTGAAATAAAATTTTGAATAAATTTTCCACATAAACAAAATTTTGAAAAATTTTTGTATAGCAATAAAATTTTAAGAAAAAATTACTTTCCTTTCTTTCTTACTTTCTTTAGAAGTAAAATCTTACAACATTTTCTATGGAAGTTAAATTTTCACAACATTTTCTATTGAAATAAAATTTTGAGAAAAGATTTTTAAAGCTTTTTTTTTTTTTTTAATAAAATGTGAGAACATTTTGTGTAGAAATAAAATTTTCTATAGATATAAAATTATGAGAACATTTTCTATACAAATTAAATTTGAGGAGATTCTTTATAGAAATAAAATTTTCACAAAAATTTCAATAGAAATACAATTTTTACAAAATTTTCTATAGAAATAAAATTATGAGATTATTTTCTATACAAATAAAATTTGAGAAAACTTTCTATAGAAATAAAATTTTTACAAAATTTTCTATACAAAAAAAATTTGAGAAAATTTTCTACAGAAATAAAATTTTTACAAAATTTTCTATAGAAATAAAATTTTGAAAAAATTTTCTTTACAAATAAAATTTTGAGAAAATTTTCTATAGATATAAAATTTTGAGAATATTTTCTATAGAAATAAAATTTTCAGAAAATGTTCAATAGAAATAAAATTTTAAGAATATTTTCTATAGAAATAAAAAAAAAATCTATAGAAATAAAAGTTTTAGTAAATTTTATATAGAAATAAAATTTTGACAAATTTTCTATAGAAGAAAAATTTTGAAAAAATGTCCATAGAAATACAATTTTTAATAAATTTTAAGTTGAAATAAAATATTGACAAATTCTCGATAGAAATAAAAACTTCCCAAAATTTTCTATAAAAATAAAATTTTGACAAAATTTTCTATAGAAATAAAATTTTGACAACATCTATGTTCTATGGACGTTAAATTTTCACAACATTTTCTATTGAAGTAAAATTTTGAGGAAAGATTTTTAATTTTTTTAAAGACAATTTTGAGAACATTTTCTGTAGAAATAAAATTTTCAATAGAAAATTTTCTATAAAAATAAAATTTTGACAAAATTTTTTACAGAAATAAAATTTTGAGAATATTTTCTATAGAAATAAAATTTTGATTACATTTTTTATAGAACTAAAATTTTGAGAAAATTTTCTATAGAAGAAAAATTAGAAAAAATCTATAGAAATAAAAGTTTTAGTAAATTTTATATAGATATAAAATTTTGACATATTTTCTATAGAAGAAAATATTTGAAAAAATGTGCATAGAAATAAAATTTTTAATAAATTTTATGTAGAAATAAAATATTGAAAAATTTTCTATAGAAATAAAAATTAGCAAAAATTTTCTATAGAAATAAAATTTTGACAAAATTTTCTTAATTTTGAAATTTTAACAAAATTTTCTTTAGAAATAAAATTTTGAGAAAGTTTTCCATAGAAATAAAATTTCGAGAAAATTTTTTATAGCAATAAAATTTTGAGAAAATTTTCTATAGAAATAAAATTTTGAAATATTTTCTATAGAAATAAAACTTTGACAAAATTTTCTATAGGAATAAATTTCTGAAAAAATTCTCTACAGAAATAAAATTTTGAGAATAATTTCTATAGAAAAAAAAAATTGTGACAAAATTTGCTATACAAGTAAATATTTGAGAAAATTTTCTGTAGAAGAAAAATTTAAAAAAAAAAAATCTATAGAAAAAAAATTTTTAGTAAATTTTATATAGAAATACAATTTTGACAAGAAAACTTTTAAAAAAATCTATAGAAATAAAGTTTTTAGTAAATTTTATAAAGATGTAAAATTTTGACAAATTTTCTATAGAAGAAAAATTTTGAAAAAATGTCCATAGAAATAAAAGTTTTAATAAATTTTATGTAGAAATAAAATATTGACAAATTTTCTATAGAAATAAAATGTTGAGAATATTTTCTATAGAAATAAAATGTCCATAGAAATAAAAGTTTTAATAAATTTTATGTAGAAATAAAATATTGACAAATTTTCTATAGAAATAAAATTTTGACAACATTTTCTAAGTTTTGAAATTTTAACAAAATTTTCTTTTGAGAAAATTTTCCATAGAAATAAAATTTTGAAAAAATTGTCTATAGAAATAAAACTTTGACAAAATTTTCTATAGGAATAAAATTTTGAAAAAATTTTCTACAGAAATAAAATTTTGAGAATATTATCTATTTTCTATAGGAATAAAATTTTGAAAAAATTTTCTATTGAAAAAAAAAAAATATATCCATAGAAATAAAAATTTTAGTAAATTTTATATAGAAATAAAATTTTGACAAATTTTCTTAGAAGAAAATTTTAGAAAAAATCTCTATAGAAATAAAATTTTTAATAAATTTTATGTAGAAATAAAATATTGACAAACTTTCTATAGAAATAAAATTTTAACAACATTTTCTAAATTTTGAAATTTTAACAAAATTTGCTTTAGAAATAACATTTTGCGAAAATTTTCTGTAGAAGATAAATTAAAAAAAATCTATAGAAATAAAAGTTTTAGTAAATTTTATATAGAAATAAAATTTTGACAAATTTTCCATAGAAGAAAAATTAAAAAAAAAAATCTATAGAAATAAAATGTTGACAAATTTTCTGTAGAAGAAAAATTTTGAAAAAATGTCTATAGAAATAAAGTTTTTAATAAATTTTATGTAGAAATAAAATATTGACAAATTTTTTATAGAAATAAAAATTTGCCAAAATTTTCTATAGAAATAAAATGTTGACAAAATTTTCTAAATTTTGAAATTTTAACAAAATTTTCTTTAGAAATAAAATTTTGAGAAAATTTTCCATAGAAATAAAATTTTGAGAAAATTATGTATAGAAATAAAATTTTGAAAAAATTTTCTATAGTAATAACATTTTGACAAAATTTTCTATAGAAATAAAATTTTGAGAAAATTTTCTATAGAAATAAAATTTTGAGAAAATTTTCTACAGAAATAAAATTTTTGAGAAAATTTTTAATAGAAATAAAATTTTGAGAAAATTTTCTATAGGAGTAAAATTTTGACGAAATTTAGAATTTTGAGAAACTTTACATTTTTGTTAAAATTTTTTCATATTTTGATAGATTATTTCTGGCACGCGTGGCAACAGTGATCCTAACTCCATAGTCTATTCAAAATGTTATTCATACCTACACAGGTCTTTAGTACAATGATGTGTGTTTGTACATTAAGTGGTTAACAAAAGGATTATTGCTTTTGTATTGATGTAATAATAATTGACAAATGTTTAAGATACATAAATGCAATCAATCTATAAATATGTAAAACAAGGTAAGTATTATTTAATTTGTATTGTTGTTTTTGTTTTTATTAATACTTACTAATTGCCGACTTTAAATACTGATCCATAATAACTGGTACACAGAACACATGAAGGGATTACATGCTGTAGACTAATAAAATCATGGACTATATGACATATTGAGAGCCCAAGAGAAACTATGTCCTTTGCATTGCGGACTAATGACACATACTGTAAATGAAACCTTTGTAATGAGACTTTGACATGAGCATTATCTGAAGCATATACCCCGAACTACGCCATCTATTGGAAATCCTGTCGTTACGTATGCGCTCGCAATACATGATATAACTCAGCTTTCAACCATACTTTTTTTGTTCAGTGTTCTCATCATTTAGTATTCAAACTCATATTAATTCCAAACTAAATCCATTAAAATTCTCCAAGTATGTTTGGAAAAACCTCCAACAAAATTTATCGCACATCTTAATGGCACCGCATTTATGCGTTCATTATTAAAATTGCTTGACATCTTGAGACGCTTGCATGCTTTGCCCTGCCATCATCATCGTCTTGTACGTACATCTGCCTTGGCCTATTTTGTTATTCAATGCAATCTAACTGTCATTCAATTAGAATGCATTTCACATTTCACTTTGGAACCTGATGCAATTGCTAATATGATTTGGTTCAATTTATTCCATTTCATCCAACAGGTGAAGTCGTCAAATGAGAGAATAACAATCCAAGCCGAAGCTAAATCAACCCATTAATCGGTATAATTTAATATGACTAAGACTTTGTGATGACGAGTATCAAATTTTGTTGAGGAAATTGCAATTGAAATTGAAAAAATTATGAAAATGATGTTTTAGTGATGGGGAAATATTCTCATTATTTAAGTGAATAATTTTCCAAGACATTCTCAAGAAAAATATCATTATATCCGTAATGGAAGGCAAAGACCTGAAAGATATAAAAACAGAAGATGGTGATTTAAGTCACAAAATATTGCGAACGTATTATAGCGCAGCAAAAAAAATTGTGAAGTTCTTCCTATATCATTACTTAGAAAATACATCGTAATATGGAATTAATTTTCATTTCATATTTTGTGAAAATTTTATTTCGTTGGAAAATTTAGTAAAAAATCTATTACTTTGGAAAATTTATTTATTTATTTCTATAGAAAATTTTTGCAAAGTTTTATTTCTATAGAAAATTTTTGCAAAATTTTATTTTTATAGAAAATTTTTGCAAAATTTTATTTCAATAGACAATTTTTGCAAAATTTTACTTCTATAGAAAATTTTTGCAAAATTTTATTTCAATAGAAAACTTTTGCAAAATTTTATTTTTATAGAAAATTTTTGCAAAATTTTATTTCTATAGAAAATTTTTGCAAAATTTTATTTCAATAGACAATTTTTGCAAAATTTTACTTCTATAGAAAATTTTTGCAAAATTGTATTTTTATAGGAAATTATTGCAAAATTTTATTTCTATAGAAAATTTTTGCAAAATTTTATTTTTATAGAGAATTTTTCAAAATTTTATTTCTACAGAAAAATTTGTCAAAATTTTCTTTCTATAGCAAATTTTGTCAAAATTTTATTTCTATAGCAAATTTTTTGCAAAATTTTACTTTTATAGAAAATTTTTGCAAAATTGTATTTCTATAGAAAAGGTTTACAAAATTTGATTTCTATAGAAAATTTTTGCAAAATTTTATTTGTATCGAAAATTTTCGCAAAATTTGATTTCTATAGAAAATTTTTGCAAAAAATTTTTTATAGAAAATTTTTGCAAAATTTTATTTCTATAGAAAATTTTTGCAAAATTTTATTTTTATAGAAAATTTTTAAAAAATTTTATTTCTATAGAAAATTTTTTCAAAATTTTATTTCTATAGAAAATTTTTGCAAAACTTTACTTCTATAGAAAATTTTATTTCTACAGAAAATTTTTACAAAATTTTATTTCTATTGAAAATTTTTGCAAAATTTTATTTTCATTGAAAATTTTTGCAAATTTTTTTTTATAGAAAATTTTTGCAAAATTTTATTTCTATAGAAAATTTTTGCAAAATTTTATTTTTATAGAAAATTTTTCCAAAATTTTATTTCTATAGAAAATTTTTGCAAAATTTTATTTCTGTAGAAAATTTTTGCAAAATTTTACTTCTATAGAAAATTTTTGCAAAATTGTATTTCTATAGAAAAGTTTTACAAAATTTGATTTCTATAGAAAATATTGGCAAAATTTTACCTCTATAGAAAATTTTTGCAAAATTGTATTTGTATAGAAAAGTTTTACAAAATTTTATTTCTATAGAAAATTTTTGCAAAATTTTATTTCAATAGAAAATTTTTGCAAAATTTTATTTTTATAGAAAATTTTTGCAAAATTTTATTTCTATAGAAAATTTTTGCAAAATTTTATTTCAATAGAAAATTTTTGCAAAACTTTACTTCTATAGAAAATTTTTGCAAAATTTTATTTCTACAGAAAATTTTTACAAAATTTTATTTCTATTGAAAATTTTTGCAAAATTTTATTTCTATAGAACATTTTTACAAAATTTGATTTCTATAGAAAATTTTTGCAAAATTTTATTTCCATTCGTTTTGTTTTGTTATTGCTGGTTTTGTTCTTTAAGCATTGTTGTTGTTTTTTATTGTAGCTTACAACCATACATTGACTAAACTACAAGTGTAGCTTAACCAACAGAGGAAAAGAATGTTTGTCAAATTTATTTGGACAAAGCCCTATAGACTGCAAGATGGACGCACGTTTCGGAATTACCACATTCCTCATCAAATCATCGATTTGACAGTGGCATAGGAAAAGAGATATGTTTGTTTCGAATTTATTTCGGCATAAGCCGGCTATCAATGTAAAACCTTTTTTCGGAGGGTTCAAGTGTGGTTTTTGTTGGGTTTAATAAACTGCCTGAATTTATTCTGACGATTGGTTGATAGTTTTGTTGCAAGTAGAGGATGCTGATGAGGAATGTGGTAATTGCGAAACGTGCGTCCATCCAACCATCTTGCAGTCTATAGGGCTTTGCCCAAATAAATTTGACAAACATTCTTTTCCTCTGTTAGTTAAGCTACACTTGTAGTTTAGTCATTGTATGGTTTTAAGCTACAATAAAAAAAACAAAAATTTTATTTCTATAGAAAATTTTTGCAAAATTTTATTTCTATAGAAAATTTTTGCAAAATTGTATTTCTATAGAAAAGTTTTACAAAATTTGATTTCTATAGAAAATTTTTACAAAATTTGGTTGCTGTAGAAAAATGTACAAAATTTTACTTCTATAGAAAATTTTTACAAAATTTGATTGCTATAGAAAATTTTTGCAAAATTTCTATACCCTCCACCATAGGATGGGGGATATATTAGCTTTGTCATTCCGTTTGTAACACATCGAAATATTGCTCTAAGACCCCATAAAATATATATATTCTGGGTCGTGGTGAAATTCTGAGTCGATCTAAACATGTCCGTCCGTCCGTCTGTTGAAATCGCGCTAACTTCCGAAACAAGCTATCGACTTGAAACTTGGCACAAGTAGTTGTTATTAATGTAGGTCGGATGGTATTGCAAATGGGCCATATCGGACCACTTTTACGTATAGCCCCCATATAAACCGACCGAGGAGGAAAATTCATTCGAGCCCGTTGAAACTTAATACGTGGTGTTAGTATGTGGTCTTTAATAACGATGCAAAAATTAGTCCATATCGGTCCATAATTATATATAGCCCCCATATAAACCGACACCCAGATTTGACGTGCAAGGCCTTTTGGAGGAGCAAAATTTATCCGATCGGGTTGAAATTTGGTACGTGGTATTAGTATATGGTCTCTAATAACCACGCAAAAAATTATCCATATCGGTCCATAATTATATATAGCCCCCACATAAACCGATTCCCAAATTTTACCTCCGGTGCCTCTTGCAGGAGCAAAATTTATCCTATCCGGTTGAAATTGGGTACATGGTGATGGTATATGGTTTCTAACTGCTATGCCAAAATTGGTCCATATCGGTTTATAATTGTATATAGCACCCATATAAATCGATCCCATGATTAGGTTTTGGAGACTCTTGGAGGAGCAAATTTCATTCGATTCAGTTGAAATTTTGTATTTTGTTTTGCACACTATTAGCCATACAAACCGGTCCACAGATTTAACCTCCGATGCCTCTTGGAGAAGCAAATTTCATCCGATTCGATTGAAATTTGCACATTGTGCTAGTATATGGCCGCTAACAACCAAACTTGGCCCATATGGTTATATATAGTCCTCAGATAAACTGATCACACAATCACACAAAAATTGGTCCATATCGGTTCATAATTGTATATAACCCCCATATAAATCGATCCCCATATTACAATCTAGCTCTCTAATTACCAGTCAAGAGGTCATATCGGTTACCTATACATACCTTTTTATACCCACCACCATAGAATGGTGACGGGGGTATAATAAATTTGTCATTACGTTTGTAACACATCGAAATATCGATTTCCGACTATATAAAGTATATATTCTTGATCAGGGAGAAATTCTAAGACGATATAAGCGTATCCGTCTGTCCGTTGTAATCACGCTACAGCCTTCAATAATGGCGCTATCGTCCTGAATTTGTCACAGATTCGTTTTTTGTTTGCAGGCAGGTCAAATTCGAAGATGGGCCATATCGGTCCAGGTTTTGATGTAGTCCCCATATAAACCGACCTCCCGATTTGGGGTCTTGGGCTTATAAAAACTGTAGTTTTTATCCAATATGTCTGGAATTGAAAACCTTGAGGTATTTTAGTACCATCAAAAAGTGTATCGAAAATGGTGTCTATCGGTCCATGTTTTGGTATAGCCCCCATATAGACCAATCTCCCGATTTTACATCTTCGGCGTCTAGAAACTATATTTACAATCCGAATAGCCAGAAATTGGAAATCTAGTGGTATTTTGGGATCATAAAGAGATGTGTCGAAAATGGTCAGTATCGGTCCATGTTTTGGTATAGCCCTCATATGGACCGATTTCCCGATTTTGCTTCTTGGGCGCCTAGAAAGTCTATTTTCTATCCGATTTGCCTGAAATATAAAATCAAGAGGTATTTTAGGGCCACAAATTGGTGTGTCGAAAATGAGGTGTATCGGTCCATGTTTTGGTGTAGCCCTCATATAGACCGATCTCCCGATTTTACTTCTTGGGCTTCTAGAATCCGTAGTTTTTATCCAATTTGCCAGAAATTAGAAATCTAGAGGTATTTGAGGAGGTGTGTCAGAAATGGTGAGAATTGGTCCATGTTTTTGTATAGCTCCCATATATACCTTCCTCCCGAATTTATTTCTTGAGCTGCTAGAATCTGTAGTTTTTATCCACTTTGCCTGAAATTGGAAATCTAGGTATTTTAGGACAATAAATATGTCTATCAAATATGGTGTATGTTTTAGTATAGCCCCCATATAGACCGATCTCCCGATTTAACTCCTTGGGCTTCTAGAAACCGTAGTTTTTATCCGATTTGCCCAAAAATGTAAATATACTGGTATTTTAGACTCTCAAAAGTCTGTATCGTATTTATTTCGAAGGCATCGATATAGACCGATTTCACTTCTTGAGGGTATAGCAGGCGCACTGATCATAAAAATTGCTTGAAACTGAAAGTAAAATTTCCAGATTTTACACCTTGTAATCATTTAAATAATGGCGGTAAAAATCTATAGATTTAAAATTTCAAATCAAGGCGCTATTTCATCATTTACACGATATGTTTATGATTTCTCTAAGATTTAAACAAAATTGGTTCTTATAAATCCAGAATCTGATCTAGTTTTTATAGGTAAAATCTATAAATTTATCTTTGAGAAGCGTACTGGTTGAACTGATCTGCTTGGGAGAATATCTGTCATCAAACCCCCCTGAAATTTTCAAAGGAAACTTTATAAAGGGTGATTTGTTAAGAGCTTGATAACTTTTTTTTAAAAAAAAACGCATAAAATTTGCAAAATCTCATCGGTTCTTTATTTGAAACGTTAGATTGGTCCATGACATTTACTTTTTGAAGATAATTTCATTTAAATGTTGACCGCGGCTGCGTCTTAGGTGGTCCATTCGGAAAGTCCAATTTTGGGCAACTTTTTCGAGCATTTCGGCCGGAATAGCCCGAATTTCTTCGGAAATGTTGTCTTCCAAAGCTGGAATAGTTGCTGGCTTATTTCTGTAGACTTTAGACTTGACGTAGCCCCACAAAAAATAGTCTAAAGGCGTCAAATCGCATGATCTTGGTGGCCAACTTACCGGTCCATTTCTTGAGATGAATTGTTCTCCGAAGTTTTCCCTCAAAATGGCCATAGAATCGCGAGCTGTGTGGCATGTAGCGCCATCTTGTTGAAACCACATGTCAACCAAGTTCAGTTCTTCCATTTTTGGCAACAAAAAGTTTGTTAGCATCGAACGATAGCGATCGCCATTCAACGTAACGTTGCGTCCAACAGCATCTTTGAAAAAATACGGTCCAATGATTCCACCAGCGTACAAACCACACCAAACAGTGCATTTTTCGGGATGCATGGGCAGTTCTTGAACGGCTTCTGGTTGCTCTTCACTCCAAATGCGGCAATTTTGCTTATTTATGAGCCTCATCGCTGAACAAAATTTGTCGATAAAAAAGCGGATTTTCTGCCAACTTTTCTAGGTAATAAAATTCAATGATTTGCAAGCGTTGCTCGTTAGTAAGTCTATTCATGATGAAATGTCAAAGCATACTGAGCATCTTTCTCTTTGACACCATGTCTGAAATCCCACGTGATCTGTCAAATACTAATGCATGAAAATCCTAACCTCAAAAGAATCACCCTTTATTTGATTCATGGTGGTGGGTATTTAAGATTCGGCCCGGCTGAACATACTACTGTATGTTCTTGTTTTGTCTACTATATACCACGTATGAACTAACCTACAATTTAGAAGACGATGTTAAGAAGTAATTCCAAGTAATTCTTTAGTAGTAGTTTTTACGCAATCCATGGTGGAGGGAACATAAGATTCGGCCTAGCCGAACGTACGGCCGTATATACTTGTTCTTTTCTAGAAAATGTTGTCAAAATTTAATTTCTATATTTTATTTCTAAAGAAAATTTTGTCAAAATTTTATTTCTGTAGAAAATTTAGTCAAAATTTTATTTCTATAGAAAATATGTCAAAATTTTATTTCTATAGAAAATTTGTCAAAATTTTATTTCTATAGAAAATTTTGTCAAAATTTTATTTCTATAGAAAATTTTGTCAAAATTTTATTTCTATAGAAAATTTTGTCAACCTTTTATTTCTATAGAATTTTTTTTTAAATTTTATTTCTATAGAAAATTTTGTCAAAATTTTATTTCTATAGAAAATTTTTTCAAAATTTTATTTCTATAGAAAATTTTGTCAAAATTGTATTTCTATAAAAAATTTTAGCAAAATTGTATTTCTATAGAAAATTTTGTCAACATTTTATTTGTATAGAAAATTTTTGCAAGATTTGATTTCTATAGAAAATTTTGTTAAGATTTTTTTTCTCTAGAAAATTTTGTGCAGAATTTCATTTCTCAAGAAAATTTTGTCAAAATTGTATTTCTCAAGAAAATTTTGTCAAAATTTTATTTCTCTAAAAAATTTGTCAAAATTTTATTTCTATAGAAAATTTTGTCAAAATTTTATTTTTATAGAAAATTTTCTCAGAATTTTATTTATATAGAAAATCTTGTCAAAATTTTATTTCTATAGAAAATTTTGTCAAAATTTTATTTCTATAGAAAATTTGGTCAAAATTTTATTTCAATAGAAAATTTGGTCAACATTTTATTTCTAGAGAGAATTTTGTCAAAATTTTATTTCTATAGAAAATTTTGTCACAATTTTATTTCTATAGAAAATTTTAGCGAAATTGTATTTCTATAGAAAATTTTGTCAAAATTTTATTTCCACAGAAAATTTGGTCAAAATTTTATTTTTATAGAAAATTTTGTCAAAATTTTATTTCTATAGAGAAATTTGTCAAAATTTTATTTCTATAGAAAATTTTGTCAAAATTTTATTTCTATA
This sequence comes from Haematobia irritans, assembly GCF_050003625.1. Lineage (NCBI taxonomy): Eukaryota > Metazoa > Arthropoda > Insecta > Diptera > Muscidae > Haematobia > Haematobia irritans. Next base: position 32,181,584 of record NC_134398.1, read on the forward strand.
GAAAATTTTGTCAAAATTTTATTTCTATAGAAAATTTTGTCAAAATTTTATTTCTATAGAAAATTTTGTCAAAATGTTATTTCTATAGAACATTTTGTCAAAATTTTATTTCTATAGAAAATTTTGTCAAAATTTTATTCCTATGGAAAATGTTTGCCTAATTTTTTTTTTTCTATAGAAAATTGTGTCAAATTTTGTTAAAATTTTATTTCTATAGAAAATTTTGGTAAAATGTTATTCCTATAGAAAACTTTGTAAAAACTTAATTTCTTTATAAAATTTTATCAAAATTTTATTTCTATAGAAAATTTGGACAAAAGTTTATTTCTCTAGAAAATTTTGTTAAAAGTTTATATCTCTAGAAAATGTTGTCAAAATTTTATTACTATAGAGAATTTTGTCAAAACTTTGTTTCTATAGAAAATTTTGTCAAATTTTATTTCTATAGAACATTTTGCCAAAATTTTATTTCTATAGAACATTTTGTCAAAAGTTTATTTCTCTAGAAAATTTTGTTGAAAGTTTATTTCTCTAGAAAATGTTGTCAAAATTTTAGTTTTATAGAAAATTTGACAAAATTTTATTTCTATAGAAAATTTTGAAAAAATGTTATTTCTATAGAAAATTTTGTTAAAATTTTATTTCTATAGAAAATTTTAAAAAAAATGTTATTTCTATAGAAAATTTTGTCAAAATTTTATTTCTATAGAAAACTTTGTAGAAATTTTATTTCTATAGAAAATTTTGTCAAAATTTTATTTCTATAGAAAATTTTATTTCTATAGAAAATTTTGTAAAAATTTTATTTCTATAGAAAATTTTGTCAAAATTTTATTTCTTTAGAAAATTTTGTCAAAATTTTTTTTGTATAGAAAATTTTGTCAAAATTTTATTTCTATAGAAAATTTTGTCAACATTTTATTTGTATAGAAAATGTTGACAACATTTTATTTCTACAGAAAATTTTGGTAAAATTTTATTTTTATAGAAAATTTTGTCAAAATTTTTTTCTATAGAAAATTTTGTCAAAATTTTATTTCTATAGAAAATTTTGTCAAAATGTTATTTCTATAGAAAATTTTGTTAAAATTTTATTTCTATAGAAAATTTTGAAAAAATGTTATTTCTATAGAAAATTTTGTCAAAATTTTATTTCTATAGAAAACTTTGTAGAAATTTTATTTCTACAGAAAATTTTGGTAAAATTTTATTTTTATAGAAAATTTTGTCAAAATTTTATTTCTATAACAAATTTTGTCAAAATTTTTTTGTTTAGAAAATTTTGTCAAAATTTTATTTCTATAGAAAATTTTGTCAACATTTTATTTGTATAGAAAATGTTGACAACATTTTATTTCTACAGAAAATTTTGGTAAAATTTTATTTTTATAGAAAATTTTGTCAAAATTTTATTTCTATAACAAATTTTGACAAAATTTTTTTCTATAGAAAATTTTGTCAAAATTTGATTTCTATAGAAAATTTTGTCAAAATTTTATTTCTAAATTTTTTCAATTTTTTTTTTCTGTAGTGAATTTTGTCAAAATAATAGAAAATTTTCTCACAATTTGATTTCTATAGAAAATTTTGTCATAATTTTATTTCTATAGAAAATTTTGTGAAATATTTATTTCGTAGGAAAATGTTGTCAAGAATAATTATTTGATTAAGAAAAATATATTATTAATAAAAAAAAATAATTACTTCTACAACATTTTTTATCTTTTGTTACATTTTGTCAAAATTAATATTTTTCCTCTGTAGTTTAAGTTACAACAAAAAAATTGTATTTCTATGGAAAATTTTTTTCAAAGATATTATTAATTTGGATAATTTAAACAACATTTATGTCTTTGGTAAATTTTCTCAAAATTGTATATGTTTTTGGAAAACTTTGTTGGTGATGTTGTTATTTCGTATAAAGTGTGAGTTGTAGACCTTTGACTACCATGCAAAAAATTGGTCCATATGTTTCCTCTTTAAACCATGCTAAATGCTCCTTTTAATAAATATTCTACTAATTTTGTGATTTTCCTTTTGTATAATCAGCAATATATTTATGGAGCTCTGGCAAAATTAAGCAGCTGCCATAAAATTACCATAAGTATATAAGTAATTCTGTGCAATAAGCTTAACATTATAAATATTTTATAAAGCACTTTATTTTGCAATGCCTTATACATACAGCAATAGAATTTCTATTTTTACCTGTCCTACTGCTTTTCCCACTGCTTTTATATGGAACATTAAAAATGGGATTATTTATTGTGAGCATTTTATCATCAACCTCGAATAACTTTCTAATTTCTTAATTGACCGTTTAGCAGCTAGTGGGTATTGCTGTGCTCGCCTATCCTTCTATCGCAATGTGTTGGTGGAAATTATGCAGAAATCATAAATTTCCCTAACAGCAATATACTAACGTGAATAATGGCTCAGAAGGCTGATGGTAAGTTCATATTGGCTATTAGCAAGCCATCAACAATTTTGACACATTTAAATTGCTGGGGATTAATTTCAATTGCTGCAATTCAACCAGAAAATTGTGGGAAAAGTTATTCTAATGCGATTGCCATGGTGTTATGAATCGAACAAGGAAAGAACCATTGCTCTTTTAGCAAAATTCAAGGAAACGGAAATGACAAGTATACATAACCTAAGATGTACTAAATTTTTCGTAGATATAGAAATAAAATTTTGACAACATTTACCAAAACAAATTTTTTTGACATAACTTTGTATAGAAATAAAATTTTCATAAAACTTTCTATATAAATAAAATTTTGGCATAAGTTTCCGTGGAAATAAAATTTTTAGAAAATCTATTAACAATTTTTTATAGAAGCGAAATATTGACATATTCTATTCTGAAATATTCTATAGAAATATTATTTTTAATAGAAATCAAAATAGAAAGAAAGTTTTCTATAGTAATAAAATTTTGATTAAATTTTCTAGAGAAATAACATTTTGACAAAATTTTCTATAGAAATAAAATTTTGAAAAATTTTTTATAGAAATAAAATCTTGACAAAATTATCTATAGAAAAAAAATGATAAAATTTTCCACAGAAATAAAATTTTGATAAAAATTTCTAGAGAAATAAAATTTTGATAAATTTCAATAAAAATAAAATCTTGACAAAATTTTCTATAGAAATAAAATTTTGATAAAATGTTCTATAGAAATAAAATCTTGACAAAATTTTCTATAGAAATAAAATTTTGATAAAAGCTTTTATAGAAATAAAATTTTGATAAAATTTTCTATAGAAATAAAATTTTGGCAAAATTTTCCATAGAAATAAAATTTTGATAAAATTTTCTACAGAAATAAAATTTTGACAAAATTTTCTATAGAAATAAAATTTTGACAAAATTTTCTATAGAAATAAAATTTTGACAAAATTTTCTATAGAAATAAAATTTTGACTAAATTTTCTATAGAAATAAAATTTTGATAAAATTTTCTACAGTAATAAAATTTTGATAAATTTCTATAGAAATAAAATCTTGACAAAATTTTCTATAGAAATAAAATTTTGACAAAATTTTCTATAGAAATAAAATTTTGATAAAATTTTCTATAGAAATAAAATCTCGACAAAATGTTCTATAGAAATAAAATTTTGATAAAAGTTTCTATAGAAATAAAATTTTGATAAAATTTTCTATAGAAATAAAATTCTGACAAAATTTTCTATAGAAATAAATTTTTGGCAAAATTTTGATAAAAGTGTATATAGAAAAACATTTTGAAAAATGTTCTATAGAAATAAAATTTTGATAAATTTCCATAAAAATAAAATTTTGATAAAATTTTCTATAGAAATAAAATTTTGATAAAATTTTCTATAGAAATAAAATTTTGATAAAATTTTCTATAGAAATAAAATCTTGACAAAATTTTCTATAGAAATAAAATCTTGACAAAATTTTCTATAGAAATAAAATTTTGATAAATTTTTCTACAAAAAATAAAATTTTGATAAAATTTTCTATTGAAATAAAATTTTAACAAATTTTCCATAGACATAAAATTTTAACAAATTTTCCATAGACATAAAATTTTGACAAAATTTTCTATAGAAATAAAATTTTGATAAAATTTTCTACAGAAATAAAATTTCGATAAATTTCTATAAAAGTCAAATCTTGATAAAATTTTCCATAGAAATAAAATTTTGATAAAATTTTCCAAAGAAATAAAATTTTGACAAAATTTTCTATAGAAATAAAATTTTGACAAAATTTTCTATAGAAAAAAAATTTTGATAAAATTTTTTACAGAAATAAAATTTTGATAAATTTCTATAAAAATAAAATCTTGACAAAATTTTCTATAGAAATCAAATATTGATAAAATTTTCTATAGAAATAAATTTTTGACAAAATTTTCTTTAGAAATAAATTTTTGACAAAATTTTCTATTGAAATAAAATTTTGACAAAGTTTTCTATAGAAATAAAATTTTGATAAAAGTTTCTATAGAAATAAAATTTTGACAAAATTTTCTATAGAAATAAAATTTTGACAAAATTTTCTATAGAAATAAAATTTTGAAAAATTTTTTATAGAAATAAAATCTTGACAAAATTTACTATAGAAATAAAATGTTGGCAAAATTTTCTATAGAAATCAAATTTTGATAAAATTTTCTATAGAAATAAAATTTTGACAAAATTTTCTATTGGAATAAAATTTTGACAAAATTTTCTATAGAAATAAAATTTTGATAAAATTTCCTATAGAAATAAAATTTTGAAAAATTTTTTATAGAAATACAATTTTGATAAAATTTTCCTATAGAAATAACATTTTGGTAGATTATTTTTGGCGATATGGACCAATTTTTGTGTGATTGGCTATATAACTATAGACGAATGAATTTTGTCCCTCCAAGAGGCTCCAGAGTTCAAATCTGGGGATCGATTTATATGGGGACTATATATAATTATGGACCGATATGGACCAATTTTTGCATGGTTTTTAGAGACAATATACTAACACCATGTACCAAATTTCAACCGGATCGGATGAAATTTGGTCTTCCAAGAGGCTCCGGAGTTCAAATCTGGAGATCGATTTAGATGGGGGCTATATATAATTATGGACCGATGTGGACCAATTTTTGCATGGTTGTTAGAGACCTATACTAATACCACGTTCCAAATTTAACCGGATCGGATGAAATTTGCTCTTCCAAGAGGCTCCGGAGTTCAAATCTGGGTATTGGTTTATATGGGGGCTATATGTAATTATGGACCGATATGGACCAATTTTTGCATGGTTGTTAGATACCATATACACCACCACGTACCAAATTTGAACCGGGTCGGATGAAATTTGCTCTTCCAAGAAGCCCCTGAGTTCAAATCTGGGGATTGGTTTATATGCAATAAATGTTTCTTTTGTTCGCATTGAAATAATTGACCTGAGAAGCCCAAAATTAAAAGAAGTTTTTTTTAATAAATTAAAGTAAATTTCTATAAAAATAAACTTTTATGTAGAAATAAACTTAAAAAACAAAAATTATTATAAAAATCAAATTTTGATTCCAAATTCAACACATACCAAATGTTTTGGTCACCCTTTTCACCAAAAATTTCTGTAATAAAAATTCACTTTTATCTCTGATTACTCGAAGTCATTAACTTTACTGATATTTTGAGAGGGAAAAAATTGTAAACAATTTTTGCCAATCTATTTATGGTGTCTTAGAGCAAATAAACGCTAGTCACCACCAGACCCCACTTTAAAATCCATTGCTTGCAAACGAAAAAAAAAACAAACATGGAAGGGAATCAAAAATAATTCCAATTGAAAATTCATTACGAAAATGTTAATGGGTCATTAAACCAAACGTATGATGGTTTACAAACTTATAGTACAAATGGAAACAGCCATGCAAAAGAAATGCAAATAGCATTTATGTGTGTTCTATTGATTTTAGCCATTATCAGACCAATTATAAATGAAAAAAAATTATCATAAATTACCAACAACAACAGAAGCTATAGAATCCGATTTCATCGATGGTAAACAAGAAAAAAAATTGATAATTATTACTTTTTTTTGTTTTGCAACTGCTAATGACGATTGTTGCAATTTTCCCCAAAAACAAATATAGAAAAACATTGATGGCTATTAGAAAAATACGCCATTAATATGGTTTCGGTTATAACCGTGTAGTATCAAATAAAAATTACGTAAGGACATAATGAATTTATGTAATACTTAAGCAAAGATTATATGATAGTTGTAATATCCCAAAAGGGAAAAAAATTTCAAAGTAATGAAAATATTGTGAAACCCACTCATAAATTTTTTTTCTATAGAAAATTATTTAAAAATTTTATTTCTATAGAAAATGTTGTCAAATTTTAATTTCTATGGAAAATTTTGTAAAATTTTTAGTTCTGCATTTCTCAAAATGTTATTTATATAGAAAATTTTTTACAAATTTTATATCTACAGAAAATTTAGTCAAAATTTTAGTTCTATAGAAAATTTTGTCATAATGTTATTAAAAAAACAAATTGTTAACATTTTATTTCTATAGAAAATTTTGTAAAAATATTATTTCTATAGAAAATTTTGTCAAAATTTTATTTCTATAGATAATTTTGCCAAAATTTTATATCCATAGAAAATTTTTTCACAATTTTATTTCTATAGAAAATTTTGTCTAAAATAGAAAATTTTGTCAAAATTTTATTTCTATAGACAATTGTGCCAAAATTTTATTTCTATAGACATTTTGTCAAAATTTTAGTTCTTTAGAAAATTTTGTCCAGATGTTAATTCATTAAAAAATTTTGCCAAATTTTATTTATATAGAAAATTTTTTGTCAAAATTTTATTTATACAGAAAATTTTTTGTCAATTTTTATTTCTATTGAAAATTTTGTCAAATTTTTATTTCTACAGAAAATTTTGTCAAAATTTTATTTCTATAGAAAATTCTGTCAATATTTTATTTCTATATAAAATTTTGTCAAAATTTTATTTATATAGAAAACTTTTTGTCAAAATTTTATTTCTACACCCTCACAAAAAATCGCTTCTGTAACATATACTCCCAAACATATTTTGCTTCAAGCATATACATTTTTGGGTATTGCCCAAACATTTGATCTCTTCCAATATATAATATGTTTGAAAGCATATTGGTCTAAACAATATATGTTTGGGTAGTCTAAGTTCCAAACATTTTGTATTTTTACATCCAAATTCAATAATGTTGTCTTCCAAAAAACAATATGTTATTATGTGAACATATAATATGTTTGGAAGCACTTTGCACCCAAAAATATTATATGCTTAAAAAAATTCTCCCAAACAATATTGTGCTCAAAATTTTATTTATTTATTTATATATTTACAATCATAATGAATTATGAAAATAAACAGGTAATATAGGTGCTAACAACATAGGTTTTCGACCTGAATGCTCAAAATTTTGTTTCTGCCTAATTGTATATTCCCCCACATCTTTCTCACTTCCACGAGATTTTTTAGTTCTTAGCACCTATGTTTATAGGCTATTTCTAAATTAATATATGTTTGCATCCAAGCATATTATATTTACAAACATTTTATGTCCCAAACATAATATGTTCTAACATATTAACATATATGTCCCAAACATGTTATGCTAGTTTATGAACATTATATGCTTGCACTCAGAAATATTGTGTTTAAAAATTTGTGTTCCAAACATATAATGTTTATAGCCAAACATATGAAAAACAGTCTTTTTCATCCGTGTATTGAAAATTTTGTCAAATTTTTATTTCTATAGAAAATTTTGTCAAAATTTTATTTCTATAGAAAATTCTGTCAATATTTTATTTCTACAGAAAAGTATGTCAACATTTTATTTCTATAGAAAATGTTGTCAAAATTTTATTTCCATACAAAATGCTCCCAAAAGTTTATTTCTATAAAAACTTTCTCAAAAAAAAATGTTGTCAAAATTTTATTTCTATGGAAGATTTTGTCAAAATTTTATTTCTATAGAAAATTTTGTCAAAATTTTAGTTCTTTAGAAAATTTGGCCAGATGTTATTTCATTTAAAAATTTTGTCAAAATTTTATTTATGCAGAAAACTTTTTGTCAAAATTTTATTTATATAGAAAATGTTTTGTCAAATTTTTAATTCTATAGAAAATGTTTTGTCAAATTTTTATTTCTATAGAAAATTTTGAGAACATTTTATTTATATAGAAAATTTTGTCAATATTTTATTTCTACAGAACAGTGTGCCAACATTTTATTTCTATAGAAAGTTTTGTCAAAATTTTATTTCTATAGAAAATTTTGTCGAAATTTTATTTCTATAGAACATTTTGTCAAAAGTGTTTTTTCTATAGAAAATTTTGTCAAAACTTTATTTCCATTCAAAATGTCCCCAAATTTTTATTCCTATAGAAACTTTTCTCAAACCTTTACTACTAGAGATATTTTTTGTCAAGCATTTTATTTTTATAAAATTTTTTGAAAATTTTATTTTTATCGAAAATTTTGGCAACATTTAATTTCTATAGAAAATTTTGGCAAAATTTTATTTCTGTCGAAAATTTTCACAAACGTTTTTTTCTATAGAAAATTTTGTCAAAATATTATTTCTATAGAAAATTTTGTCAACATTTTTTTTTAGAAAATTTTCAACAATTTTATTATACCCTGCGCCACAGTGTGGAACAGGGTATTATAAATTAGTGCATATGTTTGCACCATCCAGAAGGTGACGAGATAGACACATGGTGTCTTTGGCAATAATGCTCAGGGTGGGTCCCTGAGTCGATATAACCATGTGCGTCTGTCCGTCCGTCCGTCAAAGTCTAGGTCGCAATTTAAGTCCAATCGCCTTCAAATTTGGCACATGTTCCTAATTTGAGTCAGAATAGAACCCTATTGATTTTGGAAGAGATCGGTTCAGATTTAGATATAACTCCCATATATATCTTTCGCCCGATATGCACTAATATGGACCCAGCAGCCAGAGTTTTATACCGATTTGCTTGAAATTTTGTACAAACATAACACATAGTCGTATAGTCAAGTGTGCAAAATTTGATTGAAATCGGTTCAGATTTAGATATAGCTTCCATATATATCTTTCGCCCGATATGCACTAATATGGTCGTAAAAGCCAGAGTTTTGGCCCAATTGGGTTGAAATTTTGCACAGAGAGTAGATTTAGCATTTTAGCTATGCGTGCTAAATTTGGGTGAAATCGATTCAGATGTAGATATAGCTCCCATATATAGCTTTTGCCCGATTTACACTCATATGAATACAGAGGCCAATTTTTTGCCCGATTTAGTTGATATTTTGCACAGGGAGTAGAATTAGCATTGTAGTTATGCGTGCCAAATTTGGTTGAAATCGGTTCAGATTTAAATATAGCTCCCATATATATGTTTTTCTGATTTTGACAAAAATGGTCAAAATACCAACATTTTCCTTGTAAAATCGCCACTGTTTAGTCGAAAACTTGTAAAAATTACTCTAATTTTCCTAAACTTGTAATACATAGCTTTCGATCGATAAATCATAAATAAACTTTTTGTCATTCCGTTTGTAACACATCGAAATATTGCTCTAAGACCCCATAAAGTATATATATTCTGGGTCGTGTTGAAATTCTGAGTCGATCTGAGCATGTCCGTCCGTTCGTCTGTTGAAATCACGCTATCTTCCGAACGAAACAAGCTATCGACTTGAAACTTGGCACAAGTAGTTGTTATTGATGTAGGTCGGATGGTATTGCAAATGGGCCATATCGGTCCACTTTTACGTATAGCCCCCATACAAACGGACTCCCAAATTTGGCTTGCGATTGCTCTAAGAGAAGCAAATTTCATCCGATCTGGCTGAAATCTGGTACATGGTGTAAGTATATGGTCTCTAACAACCATGCAAAAATTGGTCCATATCGGTGTATAGTTATATATAGCCCCCATATAAACCGATCCCCCGATTTAGGTTTTGGAGCCTCTAAGAGAAGCAAATTTCATCCGATTCGGCTGAAACTTGGTTCATGGTGTTGGTATATGTTTTCTAATGACCATGCAAAAATTGGTCCACATCGGTCCATAATTATATATAGCCCCCATATAAACCGATCCCCCGATTTGGCTTGCGGAGCCTCTAAAAAACGAAAATTTCATCCGATCCGGCTGAAACTTGGTACATGGTGTTGGTATATGTTTTCTAATGACCATGCAAAAATTGGTCCATATCGGTCCATAATTATATATAGCCCCCATATAAACCGTTCCCCAGATTTGATCTCCGGAGCCTCTTGGAGGAGCAAAATTCATCCGATCCGGTTGAAATTTGCAACGTGGTGTTAGTATAAGGCCGCTAATATCCATGCCAAACTTTGTCCATATCGGTCTATAGTTATATACAGCCGATCCCCAATAACACAAAAATTGGTCCATATCGGTTCATATTCATGGTTGCCACTCGAGCCAAAAATAATCAACCAAAATTTTAGTTTTATGGAAAACATTGTCATAATGTTATTTCTATAGAAAATTTTGTCAAAATTTTATTTCTATAGAAAATTTTGTCAACAATTTATTTCTATAGAATTTTTTCTCCAAATTTTATTTCTATAGAAATTTTTTTCCAAATTTTATTTCTATAGAAAATTTTTTCCAAATTTTATTTCTATAGAAAATTTTTTCCAAATTTTACTTCTATAGAAAATGTTGTCAACATTTTATTTCAATAGAAACTTTAAACTAAAATTATATACGTATTTAATCGGCCTTTTTTAGTTAAATATATACTGCGTATGGACTACCTTGCAATTTAGAAGACGGTGTTAGGAAGTTTTAAGATACCTTGCCATCGACAAGTGTTACCGCAACCCAAGTAATTCGATTGTGGATGACAGTCTTCAGTAGAAGTTTCTACGCAATCCATGGTGGAGGGTACATAAGCTTCGGCCTGGCCGAACTTACGGCCGTATATACTTGTTTTTACTAACATTGTGTTCCACCCTAATGCATTAGCCAACTTAAATTTTGAGTCTATAGATTTTGTGGAAGTCTATCAAATTCTGTCCAGACCGAGTGATATTTAAATGTATGTATATGGGACAAACATTTATATATAGAACCCAACACATTTGACGGATTTGATATGGTATCGAAAATGTGGATCTACAAAGTGGTGCAGGGTATAATATAGTCGGCCCCGCCCGACTTTAGACCTTCCTCACCCGTTTTCTGATAAAAATTGTTTTTCCTTGACCAAAAATCCATACACTCTTCTGTGATGGCGTTTTGTTCTTAGAATTATACAATTGAGTATAGTAGAAAGTAGGGCGAAGCCAATTATATCATACCCTAAACCCATTATTTCTTAAGAATATTTTTTTCAAAGTTTTATTTTTATCAAAATTTTTTCAAATTTTTATTTTGTCCAATTTTTATACCCTTCACCACTACTGTGGTACAGGGTATAATAAGTTTGTGCATTTGTATGTAAAGAATTAAATTCTGAGTCGATTTAGCGATGTCCGTCCGTCTGTCTGTCTGTCTGTCTGTCTGTTTGTCTGTCCGTCTGTCTGTTGATGTATTTTTGTGTGCAAAGTACAGCTCGCAGTTTTAGTCCGATTGTCCTAAAATTTGGTATGGGGTCCTGTTTCGGCTCAAAGACGATCCCTATTGATTTTGGAAAAAATCGGTTCAGATTTAGATATAGCTGCCATATATATTTTTCACCGATCTGGTCATAATTGGCGTGTATATCAACCGATCTTCCTCAAATTCAAATGCGTGCCAAATTTGGTTGAAATAGGTTCAGATTTAGATATAGCTCCCATATATAGCTTTCGCCCGATTTACACTCATATGACCACAGAGGCTAATTTTTTGCTCCGATTTAGTTGAAATTTTGCACAGGGAGTAGAATTAGCATTGTTGCTATGCGTGCAAAATTTGGTTGAAATCGGTTCAGATTTAGATATACCTCCCATATATATGTTTTTCTGATTTCGACAATAATGGTCAAAATACCAACATTTTCCTTGTAAAATCGCCACTGCTGAGTCGAAAAGTTGTAAAAATGACTCTAATTTTCCTAAACTTCTAATACATATATAACGAACGATAAATCATAAATAAAATTTTTTCGAAGTTTCCTTAAAATTGCTTCAGATTTAAATGTTTCCCATATTTTTTTACTAAAATTGTGTTCCAACCTAGTGTATTAGCCAACTTAAATTTTGGGTCTATAGATTTTGTAAAAGTCTATCAAATTCTGTCAAAGTCGAGTGCTACTTAAATATATATATTTGGGACAAACCTTTATATATAGCACCCAACACATTTGACGGATGTGATATGGTATCGAAAATTTAGATCTACAAAGTGGTGCAGGGTATAATATAGTCGGCCCCGCCCGACTTTAGGCTTTCCTTACTTGTTTTTTATAGAAAATTTTTTCATAATTTTATTTCTATAGAAAATGTATCAAAAGCTTATTCCAATAGAAAATTTTGTCAGAATTTATTTCTATAGAAAATTTTGTTAAAATTTTATTTCTATAGAAAATTTTGTCAAAAATTTTATTTCCATACAAAATTTTATTTCTATTGAAACTTTTCTCAAACTTTTACTTCTATAGAAAAATTTGTCAAAATTTTATTTCTATAGCAAATTTTATCAAACTTTTAGTTCTATAGAAAATTGTATCAACATTTCAGTTCTAAAGAAAATTTTGTCAAAATTAAATTTCTATAGAAAATTTTGTCAATATGTTAGTTCTTTAGAAAATTTTGTCCAGATGTTATTTCATTAAAAAATTTTGTCAAAATTTTATTTATATAGAAAATGTTTTGTACGTTTGTTGTTTTTGTTTTTTGTCAATATTTTATTTATATAGAAAATTTTTTGTCAAAATTTTATTTCTATAGAAAATTTTGTCAAATTTTTATTTCTATAGAAAATTTTGTCGAAATTTTATTTCTATATAAAATAATGTCGAAATTTTATTTCTTTAGAAAAATTTGTCAACATTTTATTTCTACAGAAAAGTATGTCAAAATTTTATTTCTATAGAAAATTTTGTCGAAATTTTATTTCGTTAGAAAATTTTTACAAATTTTTATTTCTATAGAAAATTTTATCAAATTTTAGTTCTATCGAAGATTGTATCAAAATTTTATTTCTAAAGAAAATTTTGTCAAAATTTTATTTCTATAGCAAATTTTATCAAACTTTTAGTTCTATCGAAAATTGTATCAAAATTTTAATTCTATAGAAAATTTTGTCAAAATTTTATTTCAATAGAAAATTGTGTCAACATTTTATTTCTATAGAAAATTTTGTCTAAATTTTATTTCTATAGAAAATTTTGTCAAAATTTTATTTCTATAGAAAATTTTGACAAAATTTTACTTCTATAGAAAATTTTGACAAATTTTTATTTCTATAGAAAATTTTATCAAACTTTGTAGAAATTTTTGTCAAACTTTTATTTCTACAGAAAATTTTGTCAAATTTTTTTTCTATAGAAAATTTTGTCAAAATTTTATTTCTATAGAAAATTTTGTCAAAACATTATTTATATAGAAAATTTTGACACAATTTTATATCTATAGAAAATTTTCTCAACATTTTATTTCTATAGAAAATTCTGTCAAAATTTTATTTCTATAGAAAATTTTGTCGAAATTTTACTTCTATATAAAATGCTGTCGAAATTTTATTTTTTTAGAAAATTTTTACAAATTTTTATTTCTATAGAAAATTTTATCAAACTTTTAGTTCTATCGAAGATTGTATCAAAATTTTATTTCTATAGAAAATTTTGTCAAAGTTTTATTTCTATAGCAAATTTTATCAAACTTTTATTTCTATCGAAAATTGTATCAAAATTTTATTTCTATAGAAAATTTTGTCAAATTTTTATTTCTAAAGAAAATTTTGTCAACATTTTATTTCTATAGAAAATTTTGTCAACATTTTATTTCTATAGAAAATTTTGTCAAAATTTTATTTCTATAGAAAATTTTGACAAAATTTTATTTCTGTAGAAAATTTTGACAAATTTTTATTCCTTTAGAAAATTTTATCAAACTTTTAGTTCTATCGAAGATTGTATCAAAATTTTATTTCTATAGAAAATTTTGTCAAATTTTTATTTCTAAAGAAACTTTTGTCGAAATTTTATTTCTTTAGAAAATTTTATCAATCTTTTAGTTCTATCGAAAATTGTATCAAAACTTTATTTTTATAGAAAATTTTGTCAAAATATTATTTCTATAGAAAATTTTGTCAAAATTTTATTTCTATAGAAAATTTTGTCAAAATTTTATTTCTATAGGAAATCTTGTAAAAATTTTATTTTTGTAGAAATTTTTGTCAAACTTTTATTTCTACAGAAAATTTTGTCAAATTTTTTTTCTATAGAAAATTTTGTCAAAATTTTATTTCTATAGAAAATTTTGTCAAAACATTATTTATATAGAAAATTTTGACAAAATTTTATATCTATAGAAAATTTTCTCAACATTTTATTTCTATAGAAAATTCTGTCAAAATTTTATTTCTATAGAAAATTTTGTCGAAATTTTATTTCTATATAAAATGCTGTCGAAATTTTATTTCTTTAGAAAATTTTTACAAATTTTTATTTCTATAGAAAATTTTATCAAACTTTTAGTTCTATCGAAGATTGTATCAAAATTTTATTTCTATAGAAAATTTTGTCAAAGTTTTATTTCTATAGCAAATTTTATCAAACTTTTATTTCTATCGAAAATTGTATCAAAATTTTATTTCTATAGACAATTTTGTCGAAATTTTATTTCTCTAGAAAATTTTGTCAAAATTTTATTTCTATAGAAAATTTTGTCAAAATTTTATTTCAATAGAAAATTTTGTCAACATTTTATTTCTATAGAAAATTTTGTCAAGATTTTATTTCTATAGAAAATTTTGTCAAAATTTTATTTCTATAGAAAATTTTGACAAAATTTTATTTCTATAGAAAATTTTGACAAATTTTTATTTCTATAGGAAATTTTGTCAAAGTTTTATTTCTATAGCAAATTTTATCAAACTTTTAGTTCTATCGAAGATTGTATCAAAATTTTATTTCTATAGAAAATTTTGTCAAATTTTTATTTCTAAAGAACATTTTGTCGAAATTTTATTTCTTTAGAAAATTTTGTCAAAATGTTATTTCTATAGCAAATTTTATCAATCTTTTAGTTCTATCGAAAATTGTTCTATAGAAAATTTTGTCAAAATATTATTTCTATAGAAAATTTTGTCAAAATTTTATTTCTATAGGAAATCTTGTAAAAATTTTATTTTTGTAGAAATTTTTGTCAAACTTTTATTTCTACAGAAAATTTTGTCAAAATTTTTTTCTATAGAAAATTTTGTCAAAATTTTATTTCTATAGAAAATTTTGTCAAAACATTATTTATGTAGAACATTTTGACAAAATTTTATATCTATAGAAAATTTTCTCAACATTTTATTTCTATAGAAAATTCTGTCAAAATTTTATTCCTATAAAAAACTTGTCAGAATTTTATTCCTCTAGAAAATTTTGACAAAATTGTATTGCTATAGAAAATTTTGTTAAAATATTATTTATGTTATATATGGTCTTTTTTATAGGGCACATTTCATTTGCCTATACCATGAAATCTATCCAACTCCAGTTATTGGATGTACATATTTACTTCTTGAGCCCACAGTCCTATTAATATGGATTTGCTTTTAAATTTCTGTGAAATAATTCAAGTGATAAATGCCATAATGAGATATTAATGATAATGGCAAACAAAAAATTGATGATTTAATCCAAAAAGGAATGTTAGCATTGTTAAAAGGGTTTCGTGTGGACATAAACCAAAAAAGCAAGAATTAAATAAAAAATAATATATTTTTTGTTTTGTAATAACTTTGGACAAGCAAAGTAATACAGAATATTTATTATCTTCGAGTTAATTACATTACGTGTAAGCTGCTTTAAAATATAAACAAAAAATTATTTGTATATAACATCAGCATAATTTACATAAAAAATTTTTGTAATTTAAGATTTATTTGCCAACGAAAGAAAAACAGTTTGGAAGGGTAAGCTAAATATTTTTTTTTTATTTTCCTTTATTACGAAAAACAAAATGCAAAGGGTACAGCTAATATTTTTGTTGTCTTCCTTGCTCCTTTTAATTCTCCCTTCAATCTTAAATTCCAAATATCTTAAAATTTTTTTCCAAAGATATAATTTTTTTTGTTTGATTTGTTTTTTTTTTTCAATTTTCCCATCTAGGATATATGGTTAACCCAATGAATTTTTTTATTTTATTTCTTACCTTTAAATTACCCTATTTATCATTTTTAAGGTTTATTGTCTCATGGTTGTTTTCTTCTATTTTTCATGGAAGCCTAGCTGGTATAACTCTAACCTCAATTATCCATGGAACAAGTGGATGACCCACCATAAATCTCCGAAACAAAACCGAAATTATAAAACATGAATAACGTCACCATTATTCTTCTGGAAAACACAAAATCAATTTGTTCCTGGAGAAAGGTTGAAAAAAAAAATAGAGGGGAGCTGGAGATTATCACACGCATTGCCACCACCACTATGTATTGGCCAAATATGGCCTATATTTCCTCCGTTTTTTCCATGGTCATCGAGATTACCGATTGTCTCGTGTAAAGCCTATTTAGGTACTATCGTCCACCAATAACCCAATCAAGTAATAAATCCTAGCCGAAATACATGTTACCCAAAAAAAAACTGGTCCAAAGGATATTACAGGCGTTGATAAATCATTAGATTGCGTGGGAGAATCATGGACGGCATTGCAATAAAATAGAAACACCAAGAACATTTCATGTAGAAAAAGGGATTTGGGGCCGGCACTATCGTTGGGAAATTCTGAAAAGTGTCGCACAATTAGCGTTGTGCGCAATAATATGTGGCATACATTTTTAAATATTTTAAATTAAATTGCATTGCATACTTTTAGGCGGTATATTTGTCTACTTGGTATCAGAGAGAAAATTCATGAGAATTGGTTGATTTTATAGAAATAAATATTTTTTATAGAAATTTTGATAAGAGAAATAAAATTTTCACAAAATTTTCTATAGAAATAAAATTTTGGAAAAATTTTCTATAGAAACAAATGAAATGTGCCCTATAAAAAAGACCATATATAACATAAATAATATTTTAACAAAATTTTGTATAGCAATAAAATTTTTTCAAAACTTTCTAGAGGAATAAAATTCTGACAAATTTTTTTAGGAATAAAATTTTTACAGAATTTTCTATAGAAATAAAATTTTGAGATAATTTTCTATAGATATAAAATTTTGTCAAAAAATTCTATATAAATAATGTTTTAACAAAATTTTCTATAAAAATAAAATTTGTACAAGATTTCCTATAGAAATAAAATTTTGACAAAATTTTCTATAGAAATAAAATTTTAACAAAATTTTCTAAAGAAATAAAATTTCAACAAAATTTTCTACAGAAATAATATTTTGACAAAATTTTCTATAGAAATAAAATTTTGATACAATTTACGATAGAACTAAAAGATTGATAAAATTTTCTATAGAAATAAAATTTTGAAAAAATTTTCTATAGAAATAAAATTTTAACAAAATTTTCTAAAGAAATAGAATTTCAACAAAATTTTCTATGGAAATAAAATTTCAACAAAATTTTCTATAGAAATAAAATTTTGACAGAATTTTCTATAGAAATAAACTTTTGAGAAAAATTTCCATAGAAATAAAATTTTGAAAAAATTTTCTATAGAAATAACATTTTGACAAAATCTTCTATAGAAATAAATGTGTTTAAAATAAAAATAAAAATAGAAATAAATTTGGCATGATTTCCTATAGAAGTAAAATCTTCACAAAATTTCCTATAGAAATAAAATTTTGAGAAAATTTTCTATAGAAATAAAACTTTGAGAAAATTATCTATAGAAATAAAACTTTAACAAAATTTCATAGAGAAATAAAAATTTGACAAAATTTTCTATAGAAATAAAATTTTGAGGAAATGTTCTATAGAAATAAAATTTTAACAAAATTTTCTATAGAAAAAAAAAATTTGACAA
The DNA here is from genome assembly GCF_050003625.1 of Haematobia irritans. NCBI lineage: Eukaryota > Metazoa > Arthropoda > Insecta > Diptera > Muscidae > Haematobia > Haematobia irritans. The sequence continues at coordinate 32,199,724 of NC_134398.1, forward strand.
AATTTAATAAAATTTTTCCAAATAAAAGTTTAAAATAAATTTTTATAGAAAAAAAGTTTTGAGAAAAATGTCCATAGAAATAAAATTTTGACAAAATTTCCTAAATTTTTCCAAATAAAAGTTTAAAAAAAATTGCTATAGAAATAAAATTTTGAAAATATTTTCTACAGAAATAAAATTTTGACAAAATTTTCTATAGAAATAAAATTTTGACAAAATTTTCTATATAATTAAAATTTTGATTAAATCTTCTATATAAATAAAATTTTGACAAAATCTTCTGCATAAATAAAATTCTGGCAAAACTTTCTACAGAAATAAAATTTTGACAAAATTTTCTATAGAAATAAAATTTTGAAAAAATTTCTTAAAGCATTGAAAATTTTACCAAATTGTCGGTAGAAATAAAATTTTGAGAAAATATTCTATAGAAATAAAATTCTGAGAAAAATTTCCATAGAAATAAAATTTGGACAAAATTTCCTACATTTTGGCAATACAAGTTTGAAAAAAAATTCTATAGAAATAAAATTTCGAAAGAAAAATTCTATAGAAATAAAATTTTGAAAAAAAAAATTCTATAGAAATAAAATTTGGACAAAATTTGGAAAAATTTTCTATAGAAACAAATGAAATGTGCCCTATAAAAAAGACCATATATAACATAAATAATATTTTAACAAAATTTTCTATAGCAATAAAATTTTCTCAAAACTTTCTAGAGGAATAAAATTCTGACAAATTTTTTTAGGAATAAAATTTTGACAAAATTTTCTACAGAAATAAAAGTTTGACAAAAATTTCTATAAAAATAAAATTTTTACAAGATTTCCTATAGAAATAAAATTTTGGCAAAATTTTCCACAGAAATAAAATTTTGACAAAATTTTCGATAAAAATAGAACTTTGACAAAATTTTCTAGAGCAATAAAAATTTGACAAAATTTTCGGTAGAAATAAAATTTTGACAAAATTTTCAATAGAAATAAAATTTTGAGAAATTTTCCTAAAGAAAAAAAATTTTGAGAAAATTTTCTATAGAAAATTTTTTTTTTGAAAAAATTTTCGATAGAAATAAAATTTGTTTTTTGTTTTATGGTTAGGTTAGGTTAGGTGGCAGCCCGATGTATCAGGCTTACTTAGACAATTCAGTCCATTGTGATACCACAGTGGTGGACTTATCTCTTATCACTGAGTGCTGCCCGATTCCATGTAAAGCTCAATGACAAGGGCCCTCTTTTTTATAGCCGAGTCCGAACGGCGTTCCACATTGCAGTGAAACCACTTAGAGAAGCTGTGAAACCCTCAGAAATGTCACCAGCATTACTGAAGTGGGATAATCCACCGCTGAAAAACTTTTTGGTGTTCGGTCGAAGCAGGAATCGAACCCACGACCTTGTGTAACAGGTTGGCTGATAAGTCCCCGGTCTGACACATAGATGGCGTCACTAGTATTAAATGCATATTATTTTTATATAGTACCAACCTTCAAATGATTCGTGTCAAAATTTGACGTCTGTAAGTCAATTAGTTTGTGAGATAGAGCGTCTTTTGTGAAGCAACTTTTGTTATTGTGAAAAAATTGGAAAAAAAGGAATTTCGTGTTTCGAAAGACGACAACATCAAAACGATTTTGAATGACCGTAAAATGAAGTTGATCGAGATAGCAGAGGCCTTGAAGATATCAAAGGAACGTGTAGGTCATATCATTCATCAATATTTGGATATGCGGAAGCTCTGTGCAAAATGGGTGCCGCGCGAGCTCACATTTAACCAAAAACAACAACGTGTTGGTGATTCTGAGCGGTGTTTGCAGCTGTTAACTCGTAATACACCCGAGTTTTTCCGTCGATATGTGACAATGGATGAAACATGGCTCCATCACTACACTTCTGAGTCCAATCGACAGTCGGCTGAGTGGACAGCGACCGGTGAACCGTCTCCGAAACGTGGAAAGACTCAAAAGTCCGCTGGCAAAGTAATGGCCTCTGTTTTTTGGGATGCGCTTGGAATAATTTTTATCGATTATCTTGAGAAGGGAAAAACCATCAACAGTGACTATTATATATGGCGTTATTGGAGCGTTTGAAGATCGAAATCGCGGCAAAACTTCCCCACCCACCGTATTTTCCAGATCTGGCCCCAGCGACTTTTTCTTGTTCTCAGACCTCAAAAGGATGCTCGCAGGAAAAAAATTTGGCTGCAATGAAGAGGTGATCGCCGAAACTGATGCCCGAAGGAGTACTACCAAAATGGTATCAAAAAATTTGAAGGTCGTTATAGTCGTTGTATCGTTCTTGAAGGGAACTATGTTGAATAATAAAAACGAATTTTGACAAAAAAATGTGTTTTTCTTTGTTAGACCGGGGACTTATCAGCCAATCTGTTATGCACGTCTGGCATGCTAACCATTGCACCACGGTGGCTCCTAGTGCTGTTGGCTGGGTTTATTTCGAGCGTGCTTTCTCTTCCTTCATTTGGCTTGTTATACCCTCCACCATAGGATGGGGGGTATATTAATTTTGTCATTCCGTTTGTAACACATCGACATATTGCTCTAAGACCCCATAACGTATATATATATTCTGGGTCGTGGTGAAATTCTGAGTATGTCCGTCCGTCTGTTGAAATCACGCTAACTTCTGAACGAAACAAGCTATGGACTTGAAACTTGGCACAAGTAGTTGTTATTGATGTAGGTCGGATGGTAGTGCAAATGGGCCATATCGGTCCACTTTTGCGTATAGCCCCCATATAAACGGACCCCCAGATTTGGCTTGAGGATCCTCTAAGAGAAGCAAATTTCATCCGATTCGACTGAAATTTGGTACATAGTGTAAGTATATGGTCTCTAACAACCATGCAAAGATTGGTCCACATCGGTCCATAATTATATATAACCCCCATATAAACCGATCCCCCGATTTGGCTTGCGGAGCCTCTAAGAGAAGCAAATTTCATCCGATCTGGCTGAAATTTGGTACATGATGTTAGTATATGGTCTCTAATGACCATGCAAAAATTGGTCCACATCGGTCCATAATTATATATAGCCCACATATAAACCGATCACCAGATTTGACCTCCGGAGCCTCTTGGAAGACCAAAATTCATCTGATTCAGTTGAAATTTGGTACGTGGTGTTAATATATGGCCTCAAACATCCATGCAAAAATTGGTCGAAATCGGTCCATGATTATATATAGGCCCCATATAAACTGATCCCCAGATTTGACCTCCGGAGCCCCTTGGAAGCGCAAAATTCATCCGATTCGGTTGAAATTTGTTACGTGATGTTAGTATATGGTATCCATAATTATATATAGCTCCCATATAAACCGATCCCCAGATTTGAACTCTGGTGCCTTTTGGAGAAGCAAAATTCATCCGATCCGGTTGAAATTTGGTACGTGGTGGTAGTATATGATATTTAACAACCATGCGAAGAGTGGTCCATATCAGTCCATAATTATATATAGGCCCCATATAAACCGATCCCCAGATTTGAACTCCGGTGCCCCTTGGAAGAGCAAAATTCATCCGATTCGGTTGAAATTTGGTACGTGATGTTAGTATATGGTATCCAACAACCATGCAGGAATTGGTTCATATCAGTCCATAATTATATATAGCTCCCATATAAACCGATCCCGTAGATTTGACCTCCGGTGCCTTTTGGAGAAGCACAACTCATCCGATCTGTTTGAAATTTGGTACGTGGGGGTAGAATATCATATTTAACAACCATGTGAAAAGTAGTCCATATGAGTCCATAATCATATATAGCCTCCCATATAAACCGATCCCGAGATTTGGTTTTGGAGCCACATGGAGGAGCAAATTTCATCCGAGTCAGTTGAAATTTGATACATTGTGCTGGTATATGGCCGTTAACAACCATGCCTAACTAGGTCCATATCGGTCTATAGTTATATGTTATATAGCCCTCAGATAAATCGATGCCCAATCACATAAAAATTGGTCCATATCAAGTTCATAATTGTATATAGCCCACATATAAGCGATCCCCATATTTCAATTCTGGCTCTCTACGTACCGTGCAAAAGTCCATATCGATTCGTAATTATTTGTAGACGTACCTATACATACCTTTTTTGCCTTTTTTTACCTAATATATACCACGTATGGACTAACTAAAAATTTAGAAAACGATGTTAAGAAGTTTTAAGATACCACAACCCAATTAATTCGATTGTGGATGACAGTCTTTCGTAGAAGTTTCTACGCAGTCCATGGTGGAGGGTACATAAGATTCGGCCTGGCCGAACTTACGGCCGTATATAGTTGTTTTTAAGCTACTCTTGTAGTTTAGTCCTACGCAATGGTTTTAAGCTGAGATCAAAACAACAAATAAAATTTTGTATAGAAATAAATTTTTTACAAAATTTCCCATAGAAATAAAATTTTTACTAAATTTCCCATAGAAATAAAATTTTGAATAAATTTCCCGTAGGAATGAAGTTTTAACAAATTTTTTTCGAGAAATAAAATTTTGATCAAATTTTCTATAGAAATAAAATTTTAAGAAAATTTTTTATAAAAATAAAATTTTGACCAAATTTTCTATAGAAAAAAAATTGACAAAATTTTCTATAGAAATAAATTTTTGACAAAATTTTCTATAGGAGTAAAATTTGGAGAAAATTTTTTATAATTCAGCATCTTTAAAAATTTTAATTTTCGTGTTCATTTCATACTATCAAAGTCCTTTGTGAGCATGATTTACGTTTTTGTTCATCAATGTGGTATCACAATGTACTGAATAGTCTAAGCGAGCCTGATACATTCCTACACCCATTCATTGGAAAAAAACAACATTTTATTCATACTAACCACACAGATTTGATAAAAAACATACAAAGAAGATTTTTTTAAATTTGGTAGATTGTGGTAAACATTTCTAGTAATTTTGGTAGATTATTTTTGGCACGAGTGGCAACCATGCTCTCAGTACATGTTACTTTCAAATACAATTTCCAAATATGGTGGGTACTTCTTACATGCCCACCCACTACCTATTCTCTATGCACTCACCCACCAAATATGTTAACAACAACAGTAATAACATTTTGGGGTAGAGTTGAAAAAATAACACAAGCACTGACAATGAGTATAACAATCGATCGATATGTTGGAGAATATTTATATGGCTCTTATACTTACATTTGATATGGACGTGTGGTGTATAACACTTTTCAAAGTATGTATATGGTGAGAAAGGTAAATGCTATATGAGTGCATGTTAGCGAAGGTGTATAACTATAATGATTGCTGTGAATATTGTCATTTGGCATTCATTGACTGGGGCAAATAATAATAAAGGGTGAAGTTTCTAACGTATGCATATGTTGTCTTAGGAAATGTGGTAATGGAAAATGTTTTTCCTAACCTAAAATTTTTTATAAAATTATTTTCATTTTATTGTTTTATATGTTTATAAAAATTGTTTGAATGTTTTTTCTTTTTTTTTTGGAAATTGTAATAAAACAAATCATTAGCGTTTTTTTACAATTTCGATAATACGATAATTATTTATTATTACACTTATGTCATCTAATCATATGATTCTTCCTCAATGTTGTAATTCCTTCTTATTCTCCTTTCGTAATAATAGAACTCCCTTGATTGCTGTTATTGTTGTAGTTGTTATTTGAGAATATTTACTAAACGAAGTCTCTGTCGTAGTCGACCAAACGAAGAATAACATCAGGTGAGGGCGAATGATGTTATTCTTTATGCGACAGGTTGTTCACGATCGATTGAGTGTAGTAGGGTTATTGTTGTTGTTAGTGTTGTTGTGAAGATCGTCAACGTAATGTACGTAAATCGCATAAATCGTTGTTGTTGTTTGTTGTTGCTTTTGTTTGTTTTGGTAGATCGTCAATTCAAAATAATCAGAGCCTATAAAGTGTAGTACAATTTTGACAAACAATTCAGTCTTCTGTTAGGCGGGGGACCCTTCAATTCGATCAAGTGCAAAAAACGAAAACAAAAAACAAATTAAACGAAAAAGTAATCCTACGATACAACGGGAATAAAAACTAGACAAAACAAATGTAAAAAAAATTGCATAGCATAGAAAATTTTGATGACTGTTAAATGAATTAAAAATAAGTGAAAAGAGTGAATTAAAAAATTACGGTAAAAAAAAGTAAAAGCGAAAACAAAACTATTGTTTGTAAACACAAAATCTACTAAAATAGACAAGTGGATAGTGAAGAATTATAAAACAAATTATTAAAAAAAAATAATTAAATACTATTTTAATTCTATCAAATAAAAAAAAAAACATAAATATTTATTTCGTATAAGCTACAAATAATTACTATTACAACAATAAAAATAATCCAACAATTTGTATTAAATAATAATCTGCTCACACATAGCCCCTGTCAACTTTACAATCAATCAAACAGGTATTAATAAAGTTTATGACAAGGGATTAAAGAAATTGATGAGATTTTTTTTTTAATATTTTAAGGAATTTGAATAATACAAAATGTTTTTATATAAAACAAGTAAGGAAAGTCTAAAGTCGGGCGGGGCCGACTATATTATACCCTTCACCACTTTGTAAGTCAACATTTTCGATACCGTATCAAATCCGCCCAATGTGTTGGATGCTATATGAATCCATGCACATATATTCTGTATATCTGAGCAGATCTGTACAGAGTTCTGCAATACTTAAAGATTTTACATTTAAGTCGGCCAATGCGCTGAGGTGGAACACAATGTTAGTAAAAAAAAGTAGGAAACATTAAAATATGAACCAATTTTGCGGCAACTTCGCAAAAGTGTATTTATGATTTATCGGTCGATAGATGTGTAATAGAGTAATAGGAAAATTTGAGTCATTTTGATAAGTTTCCGACTTGGCAGTGGCGATTTGATAAGGAAAATGTAGGTATTTCGGCCAGTTTTGCCTAATAGGAAAAACATATATATGGAAGCTATATCGAAATCTGAACCGATTGCAATCAAATTTCACATGCATAGTTACTGTGTTGAATCTACTCCCTGCGCAAAATTTCACGTAAATCGGATAACAACTTTGACCTCTGTGGTCATATGACGGAAAATCGGGCTAACGATATATATAGGAGCTATATTAAAATCTGAACCGATTTCAACCAAAATAAACACGCATATGCAGAACCTTAATTCTACTGCCTGTGCAAAGTTTCAAGTTCAATTCTACTCCCTCTGCAAAATTTCACGTAAATCAAAGTAGCACTTTTGCCTCTGTGGGCATATTATTTAGTCCAAATCGGGCGAATGATATATATGGGAGCTATATCTAAATCTGAACCGATTTCAACTAAATTTGGCACAATTCACGATACTATTGAACGTACTCGTTGTGCAAAATTTGAGGCAAATCAAGGCAAAACTCTCGCTTTTGGGGCCATATAAGTCCAAATCGGACGAAAGATATATATGGGAGCTATATCTAAATCGGAACCGATTTTAACCAAATTAAGCACACTTAACGATATTATTAAACGTACTTGTTGTGCAAAATTTGAAGCAAATCAGGGCAAAACTCTGCCTTTTGGGGCCATATAAGTCAAAATCGGTCGAAAGATATATATGGGAGCTATATCTAAATCTGAACCGATTTCAACTAAATTTGGCACAATTCACGATACTATTGAACGTACTCGTTGTGCAAAATTTGAAGCAAATCAAGGCAAAACTCTCGCTTTTGGGGCCATATAAGTCCAAATCGGACGAAAGATATATATGGGAGCTATATCTAAATCTGGACCGATTTAGCTGATATTTGGCAGTTTTTACGGGACTGACAAAACATTCAGATGTACGAAATTTGAAGAATTATGATCAAATCGGTGATAACTATATATGGCAGCTATATCTAAATCTGAACCGATTTTTTCCAAAATCAATAGCGATTGTCTTCTACCCGAAGAAAGACGTTATGTCAAATTTGACGACGATCGGACTTAAACTGCGACCTGTACTTTGTGCACAAAATTACATATACAGACAGACGGACGGACAGACAGACAGACGGACATCGCTAAATCGACTCAGAATTTAATTCTAAGTCGATCGGTATACTAAAAGATGGGTCTATGACAATTATTTCTTGGCGTTACATACAAATGCACAAACTTATTATACCCTGTACCACAGTAGTGGTGAAGGGTATAAAAATGTAATGAAAATAAGTCACAAAAAATTTAAATTTAAATAAGTTCGGTAGCCTTAACTTTATTGTATCAACACACAATAAGCATCACAGATTATTAATTTATTGAAGATATGAATTGAGCTTGTTCTTCTTCTTTTTCATAAAAAAACCAGAGTTTAGTACAACGCACGTCGTTGAAATATGTTATCAGTTTCTATTTTCATTTTATATAAGTAACAAAATTTAATGTAATAAATTTAGCAAGTTTTTTACTTTTAAAAAATGGCAAAATTTAAATTTTCAATATCAAAACAATAATTTTGGTGTGGTAGTCAGATGAGTACTAATCTCTAATTTCTAATACTAAGGACAAATAAAGTAAGGACAGATATAATAATAGAGACGGGGACTTTGCTATAATATATTTCCAACCCCAAAAAATAGTTGTGGATTAGGAAGGAAGCTTTTGGTAAATTTTAGGAAATGTTAACTAAACTGTATTAAAAACCAGGGCTGTGGAGCACGGTTGCCACAATTGGTGGAATTCTACCAAAAATAAAAAAAAATTGTTTGGTAGATTGGAATAATTTTTGATGTTTTCAAAATATTCCTCTCCAACTAAGAGCTACTTTACAAATTTTTATAGAAATTTTCTATAGAATAAAATTTTGACAAAAGTTTTCACAATAATAAAATTGTGACAACATTCTCTATAGAAATAAAATTTTGACAAAATTTTCTATAAAAAAAAATTGAAAAATTTTTCTATTGAAATAAAATTTTGACAAAATTTTTTATAGAAAAAAAAAACAATTTGACAAATTTTTCTATTGAAATAAAATTTTGACAAATTTTTCTATAGAAATTAATTTTGACAAAATTTTCTATAGAAATAAAATTTTGACAATAATTTCTATAGACATAAAATTTTGATAAAATTTTCTATAGAAATAAAATTTTGACAAATAATATTTAATAATAAATTTGTGACAAAATTTTATATAGAAATCAAATGTTGAGACAATTTTCCATAGAAATAAATTTATGACAAAATTTTATATAGAAATCAAATGTTGAGACAATTTTCCATAGAAATAAATTTATGACAAAATTTTATATAGAAATCAAATGTTGAAACAATTTTCTATAGAAATAAGATTTTTATAAAATGTTCTATAGAAATAAAATGTTGACAAAAATTTGTATCGAAATAAAATTTTGCCAAAATTTTCTATAAAAATAAAATGTGACATCATTTTCTATAGAATAAAAATATTGACAAAATGTTCTATAGAAATAAAATTTTGACAAAATTTTCTATAGGAATAAAATTTTGACAAAATTTTCTATAGAAATAAAATTGTGACAAAATTTTCTATATAAATAAAAATTTAACAAAATTTCCTATGGAAATAAAATTTTGACAACAATCTTTTTAGAAATAAAATTTTCATAGAATTTCCTATAGTAATAAAATTTTGACAAATTTTTCTATATAAATAAAATGTGAAAAAAATTCCTATGGAAAAAAAGTTTGACAAAATTATCTATAGAAATAAAATTTTGAAAAATTTTCTATAGAAATAAAGTTTTGTCAAAATTTTCTATATAAATAAAATTTTTACAAAATTTTCTTTAGAAATACATTTTTGACAACATTTTCTAACGAAATAAAATTTTGACAAAATTTTCTATAGAAATTAAATTTTGACAAAATTTTCTATATAAATAAAATGTGAAAAATTTGCCTATGGAAATAAAAGTTTCACAAAATTTTCGATCGAAATAAAATTTTGATAATTTTTTTATGGAAATAAAATTTTGAAAATTTTTTATAGAACTAAAATTTTTAAAATTTTTTTTAAAGAAAAACAATTGTGACAATTTTTTTTTTATAGAAATAAAATTTTGACAATTTTTTATAGAAATAAAATTTTGACAAAATTTTCTATATAAATAAAATGTGACAAAATTTGGAAAAAAATAAAATTTTGACAAAATTTTCTAAAGGGTGATTTGTTAAGAGCTTGATAACTTTTTTTTTTAAAAAAAACGCATAAAATTTGCAAAATCTCATCGGTTCTTTATTTGAAACGTTAGATTGGTCCATGACATTTACTTTTTGAAGATAATTTCATTTAAATGTTTACCGCGGCTGCGTCTTAGGTGGTCCATTCGGAAAGTCCAATTTTGGGCAACTTTTTCGAGCATTTCGGCCGGAATAGCCCGAATTTCTTCGGAAATGTTGTCTTCCAAAGCTGGAATAGTTGCTGGCTTATTTCTGTAGACTTTAGACTTGACGTAGCCCCACAAAAAATAGTCTAAAGGCGTCAAATCGCATGATCTTGGTGGCCAACTTACCGGTCCATTTCTTGAGATGAATTGTTCTCCGAAGTTTTCCCTCAAAATGGCCATAGAATCGCGAGCTGTGTGGCATGTAGCGCCATCTTGTTGAAACCACATGTCAACCAAGTTCAGTTCTTCCATTTTTGGCAACAAAAAGTTTGTTAGCATCGAACGATAGCGATCGCCATTCACCGTAACGTTGCGTCCAACAGCATCTTTGAAAAAATACGGTCCAATGATTCCACCAGCGTACAAACCACACCAAACAGTGCATTTTTCGGGATGCATGGGCAGTTCTTGAACGGCTTCTGGTTGCTCTTCACTCCAAATGCGGCAATTTTGCTTATTTACGTAGCCATTCAACCAGAAATGAGCCTCATCGCTGAACAAAATTTGTCGATAAAAAAGCGGATTTTCTACCAACTTTTCTAGGGCCCATTCACTGAAAATTCGACGTTGTGGCAGATCGTAAGTCTATTCATGATGAAATGTCAAAGCATACTGAGCATCTTTCTCTTTGACACCATGTCTGAAATCCCACGTGATCTGTCAAATACTAATGCATGAAAATCCTAACCTCAAAAGAATCACCCTTTATATAAATAAAATGTAACAAAATTTTCTATAGAAATAAAATATTGACAAAATTTACTATAGAAATAACATTTTGACCAAATTTTCTGCAGAAATAAAAATTTGACAAAATTTTCTATTGAAATAAAATTTTGACAAAATTTTCTATAGAAAATAAATTTTGACAAAATTTTCTATCTATCTTCTATATATATAAAATTCAATCTATGTTTGTTTATTTGTTTGTTTGTTTGTATGTTCCGAGTTGGCTCCGAAACGGCTGAACCGATTTACTTGAAACTTTCAGAGATCGTAGGGAGCGTTCATGTGGTGAAAATTGGGTACCTCATTTGTTGACACCTGGTCGCGGAGAGTGACCTCCCTTTTGTCGGACTTTTTTAAAATTGGACCAAAGTTGACCGATTTGCTTGAAATTTTCATTGAAGATTGGGGTTGGCATCTAGACAAAGATCCGCTACTTTTTATTTCGATATTTGGTGGCGGAGGGGGGCCTCCCCTTTGTTCGACTTTTTTTAAAGTACAGTGAAAAAACTAAAATTCTTTATATTATCTGAGATTTACAGAGAACATGTGGTGAGCTTATGGAATTAATATGGGGTACTCGATGATTTCATATGTGGATGGGGAGGGGGACCTCCCCCTTGTCCTACTTTTTGAAACTTGGAACAAAATTATGCGATTTGCTTGAAATTTTCATTGAATGTTGGGGTTGGCATCTAGACAAAAATCCGCTACATTATTTTTCGATATTTGGTCGGGGAGGGGGTCCACCCCTTTGCCCGATTTTTTTTTTTAAGTACAAACAAAACTAAACTTCCCCGACTGAAATTTTACGGAAAAAATGGGTTATGAAATTTATATCATGTTCCTAATTTTTAATAAAAATAAAAGGGCATAGGGAGACATCCGCTTCTCTTAAGTACATACAGAGAAACAATTAAACTATACCGAGTTACTTGAAATTTACAGAGGACTGGGGAGAGGTTACGATATTAATAGTTGATACCTGATTTTGTGATATTTGGACGGAGGAGAGGTCGCCCTTTTAGGCTTATAATTTGCTTGAAATTTTCTGGGACGTTTACAAAAGATACGCTACATCACCAAGGTGTGGAGAGGGTTCCCTTTTGTCCGTTTTTTTTTTCTTAAATTGAAAGTAGAGGGTTGTCCGTAAATGGGAACTCTGTACACAATTTTATGATTTTGGCACAGGCTTCTGCCAGACTTCTTTTTAGTAAAGAACTGAAATTTACATGAAATTGGCAGCCAACGTAGAGGGTGCATCATTTTCCAACATTTTAGCAAATGTTAATGTGGTACAATTTTTTCCTACTTTTGCTTTTTCCGATTTATTGGATGGGAAACAGTAATTCTTTGTATGTTATTATAATATAGTGCTTAATTTTCAGATATATTGAGGAGAAGGACAAAATTTTCTAGGGAAATGAAATTTTGACAAAATTTTCTATAGAAATAAAATTGTGACAAAATTTTCTATGGAAATAAAAGTTTGACAAAATTTTCTTTAGAAATAAAATTTTGACAAAATTTTCTATAGAACTGAAATTTTCGCAAAATTGTCTATATAAATAAAATGTTGACAAAATTTTCTATAGATCTGAAATTTTCGCAAAATTGTTTATATAAATAAAATGTGACAAAATTTTCTATATAACTAAAATGTGACAAAATTTTCTATAGAAAAAAAATTTTGACAAAATTTTCTATTGAAATAATATTTTGACAAAATTTTTTATTGAAATAATATTTTGACAAAATTTTCTATAGAAATAAAATTTTGACAAAATTTTCTATAGAAAGAAAATTTTGACAAAATTTTCTATATAAATAAAATTTTTACAAAATTTTCTTTAGAAATAAATTTTTGACAACATTTTCTATCTATTAATTTTTTATATAATTTCTATTGGAATAAAATTTTGACAAAATATTCTTTAGAAATAAAAGTTGGACAAAATTTTGTATAGAAAGACAATTTTGACAAAATTTACTATAGAAATAACATTTTGACAAAAATTTCTGTAAAAATAAAATTTTGACAAAATGTCCTATCGATACAGAAAATATTGACAAAATTTTATATAGAAATAAAATTTTGACAAAATTTTCTATAGAAATAAAATTTTGACAAAATTTTTTATAGAAATAAAATTTTGACAAAATTTTCTATACAAAAAAAAATTTGACAAAATTTTCTATGGAAATGAAATTTTGACAAAATTTTCTATTGAAATAAAATTGTGACAAAATTTTCTATGGATATAAAAGTTTGACAAAATTTTCTATAGAAATAAAATTTTGACATAATTTTCTGTAGAACTGAAATTTTCGCAAAATTGTCTATATAAATAAAATGTTGACAAAATTTTCTATAGATCTGAAATTTTCGCAAAATTGTTTATATAAATAAAATGTGACAAAATTTTCTATATAACTAAAATGTGACAAAATTTTCTATAGAAATAAAATTTTAAGACAATTTTCTATAGAAGTAAAATTTTGACACATAGATATAAAATCTTGATAAAATGTTCTATAGAAATAAAATTTTAATAAAATGTTCTACAGAAAGAAAACTTTGACAAAACTTTCTATAGAAATAAAATTTTTACAAAATTTTCTATAGAAATAAAATTTTGACAAAATTTACTATATAAATAAAATTTTGACAAAATTTTCTAACGAAATAAAATTTTCACAAAGTTTTTTATTGAAATAAAATTGTGATAAAATAAAATTTCTTGTTTGGAAGTTTTTTGGTAAAATGTTCTTAAAATTTCACAATAACCAAATTTTCACGAAAATTTTTCCAATTAATGTCTTAATTGAGTTTTCAAAAATATTCAATTAAAAATTTAATTAACTCAACAATTTTTTTCAATTGAAACAAAAATCAATCACAAAAATGAATAGTATTAATTAATTTTTTAATTGGATCTATTAATTTTTTATATCATTTTTTGTATAATGTACTATTATTTCTGTGATTGAAGACATTTCAATTAAAAAATTAATTGGATCAATTGTGTGAATCAGAATTTTTTTGTGTTTGGATCGAGTGGCAACCGTGCCACAGAGGCCAAAATTATACTCCGATTTACATGAAAAATTGCATAGTGAATATTATTAAAAGCTTTACCACACTGAAAAAAATATTGTCTTGAGGCCAAAGAGAGCTCAGAACACTCAGAGAAGGAATATGATCACCTCAAACATGTTTTAAGAGCAAAATGTGATTTTTGGGCGGTGACCATGTAACATGGTTTTCGCAATCATGTTATTTTCTCGGAAATCATGTACCTGATTGCGACAAGCAAGTTATATTTGACGAGAAAATAACATTTTAGTGACAAACATGTTACATGGTCACCACACAAAAATAACATTTTGCTCTTGAAACATGTTTGAGGTGACCATATTCCTTCTTTGCGTGAAGACGCATTTTTCTGATATATCCAAACTTTCAATAATGTCGTTTTGTCTTTATAATAACAAAATGAAAGAAATTTTTATTTGACTAAGGTCAACGTGGCTTTAATAATTCAGAAAAAATTTGGATAGTTAATGAAATTGTATTTAAATTTGTTGTAAATTGGCAGGTAGTAACACTAGGGTTGCCCAATTCCGCCCAAATAAAATACAACCCTCGTACAAACAAAAAATAAATCTTTAATTTAACATATAATGTTAAAAGGCTTTATTACCATGCCCAATATTAAAAATTATGGTACCCCTAAACAAATGTGTTATTTAAAATTTTTACAAATTTACTCTTAATTTTATGATGTACTAAATGGGTTAAAGAAAATGTCCATGGATTTTATTTACAAAACAAAGTCATTGAATTATTTAGACATATTATGTTAAAGAAACCTAAATTCATAAAAACTAATGAATGTATATAAAAAAACGCTAACTGTCAATAAAAGAATAAAACTTTAATTTAATAAATTATTTTAAATGACTTTATTACCATGCAAAACCAAAGCTCCGTAGGAGCTTGATATAAAACAAAACATGAACTACATTCTCATAAAGGGATGTTAATTTATTTAAACAGTTTCCACATTAAAAAAAAAATCAATAGTGTCTTCATATAATTTTTATTTTTTTTATGTTATGATATACTAAGTGAGATAAACAAATATCCATGGAATTTTTTTACAAAACAAAATTTGAGATATTTATTTATTTTTTATTTAGTTATATTATACTAAAGAAAAGAAATTTTAATCGAAAAAAAAAAACAATTTAATGAATATAAAATACGGTAATTGCGAATAACAAATAAATATTTAATAAAATAAATTATTGTAAATATAAAAAACATATATTTATTTGTTTGTTTTTTTTTTAATACAAATTGACCAAACAAATATATAAATATAAAAATTTAAAATAAATATAATATAAAAATATATAAAAATATAAAAATATAAAATAAATATAAAAAAATATTTTTTTTAATACAAATTGAAGAAATAAATCACTCTAACATGAAATACAATTTTATGGGAGGGTGTTAATTTATTTAAATTAAAATAAAAATTATGGTGCCCATAAACAAAAATGTGTTTTTGTGTTTTTCTATTCTTAAAAATTTATGATATACTAAATGAGCTAAAGAAAATGTCCATGGAATTTGCTTACAAATCAAAGTCACTGAATTATTAGACATAGTATATTAACGAAACTTAAATCCAAAAAACAAAAAAACTTTTTAATGGATACAAAATATGCTAATTATGAATACAAAATAACTTTTAAAATTAATAAATTTTTTGAAACAACTTTATTGCCATAATATTTTAGTTAAAAAAACCTTAACGAAATATATTTTCATGAAGGGGTTTTAATTTGTTCAACATTTTCCTCCATTAAAAAAATTATGGCATCCCAAATAAATAGTATTTTTACCTTTCACAAAAAAATAATTTTTAATTTTATATATACTAAAGGAGACAAAGAACCTTTCCATCTATCTGTTTTGTAAAACAAACTGAATTATTTAAATAAATTTTGTTAATGAAACCTAAATCCAAACAATAAAAAACAATAATTAATGGGTATAAAAAACGCTAAATAAAGATTTTAATAAATTATTTTAATAAAAAGTTAATAAATTATTTTAATTAAAATTTAATAAATTATTTGTTTTATTACCCTCCACCATAGGATGGGGGTATATTAACTTTGTCATTCCATTTGTAACACATCGAAATAGTGCTCTAAGACCCCATAAAGTATATATATTCTGGGACCTGGTGAAATTCTGAGTCGATCTAAGCATGTCCGTCCGTCCGTCTGTTGAAATCCCGCTAACTTCCCAACGAAAGAAGCTATCGACTTGAAACTTGGTACAAGTAGTTTTTATTGATGTAGGTCGGATGGTATTGCAAATGGGTTATATCGGAACACTTTTACGTATAGCCCCCATATAAACGGACCCCAGATTTTGATTGCGGAACCAGTGTTGCCAGTATTTTTCTGGCTCTTGTCGCCAAATTATGATGTTTTCGTCCCCAAACATCCCCAATTTAAACTTAAATTCCTCACAAAAATCCCCAATTCATTTTTGACAAGTTTTTTTTTTAAAGCAAAAGGCTTTTCTGTAGAAAATTAGTACAAATTTAAAAATTAAAATTTTGTCAAATCCAGCAAGCTTCAATAAGATTTCGAACCACAACACCAAGAGACGAGTGATCGTCTTCCCAATGCTGGAGATATGAAAAAGAGTGTTCGGACGCCTTGTATTTATGAAAGACAATTTACTTTTAAGTATTGAAGTAGTAAAATTGGGTGATAGACACGTTGCCTACGTTGGTACCAGAAATGATAGATTTTTTATTGTTTGCTAGATAGGTAGAATTTTGGATGTTTTGAAAGATTTAGTCTTCTGACAAAATTTTATATATAGAAATAAAATTTTGATAAAATGTTCTATATAGAAATAAAATTTTCACAATAATTTCTATATAGAAATAAAATTTTCACAAATGTTTTTATATAGAAAAAAATTGAGAATATTTTTTTATAGAAATAAATTTTGTTTTGTTGTTGTTGGCTTTGTTCTTTAAGCATTGTTGTTGTTTTTTATTGCAGCTTAAAGCCATACATTGACTAAACTACAAGTGTAGCTTAACCAACAGAGGAAAAGAATGTTTGTCAAATTTATTTGGGCAAAGCCCTATAGACTGCAAGATGGTTGGATGGACGCACGTTTCGGAAGTACCACATTCCTCATCAGCATCCTCTACTTACAGCAAAACTATCAACCAATTATCAGAATAAATTCAGGCAGTTTATTAAACCCAAAAAAACCACACTTGAACCCTCCAAAAAAAGGTTTTACATTGATAGCCAGCTTATGCCGAAATAAATTCGAAACAAACATATCCCTTTTCCTATGCCACTGTCAAATCATCGATTTGAATTCAGTTGAATTTTTGAAACAAAATTCTATAGAAATAAACTTTTGACAAAATTTTCTATAGAAATAAAATTTTGACAAAATTTTCTATAGAAATAAAATTTTGGCGAAATTGTCTATAGAAATAGAATTTTGACAAAATTTCCTATAGAAATAAAATTTTGTTAAAAAGATTAAACCTATTTCTCGACAAAATCCCTACAAAAATCTACAAATTTATGGAAATTCACCACCAAACCCCCAAGTCGCCAACTCAGAAATTTCGTCCCCATTCACGAAAAAATATCTCAAATTTGTGGAAAATCCCCAATACTGGCAACACTGTGCGGAGCCTCTAACAGAAGCATATTTCATCCGATCTGGCTAAAATTTAGTACGTGGTATTGGTATGTGGTTTCTAACAACCATGCAAAAATTGGTCCACATCGGTCCATAATTATATATAGCGGCCATATAAACCGATCCCCATGCAAAAATTGGTCGACATCGATCCATAATTATATATAGCCCCCATAAAAACCGATCCCCAGATTTGGCGGAGCCTCTTGAAGGAGCAAAATTCATCCGATCCGGTTGAAATTTGGTACACGGTGTTGGTATATTGATCCATGCAAATATCGATCCACATCGGTCCATAATTATATATAGCCCTTATATAAACCTATCCCCAGATTTGGCTTGCGGAGCCTCAAAGAGAAGCAAATTTCATCCGGTCCGGCTGAAATTTGGTACATGATGTTGGTATGTGGTCTCCAACAACCATGATAGAATTGGTCCATATCGCTCCATAATTAGATATAGCCCCCGTATAAACCGATTTGGCTTGCGGTGCCTCTAGGAGAAGCAAATTTCATCCGCTCTGGCTGAAATTTGGTACATGATGTTGGTATATGGTCTCTAACAATCATGCAAAAATTTGTTGACATCGGTCCATAATTATATATAGCCCCCATATAAATCGATCCCCAGATTTGGCTTGCGGAGTCTCTAGGAGAAGCAAATTTCATCCCATCCGGTTGTAATGTAGTACGTGGTGTTGGTATATGGTCTCTAACAACCATGCAAAAATTGGTCCACATCGCTTCATAATTATATATAGCTTCCATATAAACCGATCCCCAGATTTGACCTCCGGAGCCTCTTGTATGGCCGATAACAACCACACCGAAAAAAGTGAACTGTTTTATAAGAGGAATGAACTACCTCGCACGAAAACTGAACTAAATTTTACTCCACATTTTGAGATGTCCACACAGCGATGTTAAAACCAGGAAATTTTAATGCGCTGATGTACTCTTTAACTGAAGTTCACGAAATTATATCATCTCATAGAAGTAAAAATTAACTAAAAGTAAAGAAGAAAATCATTGGCTCCAAATCATGACCATTTTGACCATACAGTAGTTCATTCTTACTATTTTTGGGAATCGTACGAAAATCTTCTTTTCATTTAGTTCATATTGAACTTATGTGTACGGTCATTGAACTTTATACTCACGGTTAGTTCATAAAATTTTTGAGACATACTTAAAAAAAGTAAGATTTCATTAGGATGTGGAAAATTTCGATAATAATAATAAAATTTAACTACAAGCAAATAAATTTTTTTCAATAAAAATAAGTTAAATTTAGCCTTAGTTTAACAACGGAAATTTTTTTCTGTGCATGTCAAAATTGGTACGCATCGATCTATATTATATATAGCCCCCAAATAAACCGATTCCCAATCACAGAAAAATCACGATGGCCACTCGAGCTAAAAAAAAATCTACTACAATTTTATTGCCATTGAAAATTTTGTCAAAATTTTGTCAAAATTTTACTCCTATAGAAAATTTTGTCAAAATTTTATTTCTATAGAAAATTTTGTAAAAATTTTATTTCTATAGAATATTTTGTAAAAATTTTATTTCTATAGAAAATTTTGTAAAAATTTTATTTCTATAGAAAATTTTGTAAAAATTTTATTTCTATAGAAAATTTTGTAAAAATTTTATTTCTATAGAAAATTTTGTAAAAATTTTATTTCTATAGAAAATTTTGTCAACATTTTTTGAGTCTTTAGGACATTTTTTCAAAATATAATTTCTATAGAATCTTTTGTCAAAATTTTATTTTTATAGAAAATTTTGTCAAAATTTTATTTCTATTGAACATTTTGTCAAAACTTTATTTCTATAGAAAATTTTGTCAAAAATTTATTTCTATAGAAAATTTTGTAAAAATTTTATTTCTATAGAAAATTTTGTCAAAATTTTATTTCTATAGAAAATTTTGTCAAAATTTTATTTCTATAGAAAATTTTGTCAAAATTTTATTTCTATAGAAAATTTTGTCAAAATATTATTTCAATAGAAAATTTTGTCAAAATATTATTTCAATAGAAAATTTTGTCAACATTTTTTGTGTCTTTAGGACATTTTTTCAAAATATAATTTCTATAGAATCTTTTGTCAAAATTTTATTTTTATAGAAAATTTTGTCAAAATTTTATTTCTATTGAACATTTTGTCAAAACTTTATTTCTATAGAATATTTTGTCAAAATTTTATTTTTATAGAAAATTTTGTCAAAATTTTATTTCTATAGAACATTTTGTCAAAACTTTATTTCTATAGAAAATTTTGTCAAAATTTTATTTCTATAGAAAATTTTGTCAAAATTTTATTTCTATAGAAAATTTTGTCAAAATTTTATTTCTATAGAAAATTTTGTCAAAATTTTATTTCAATAGAAAATTTTGTCAAAATTTTATTTCTATAGAAAATTTTGTCAAAATTTTATTTCTATAGAAAATTTTGTCAAAATTTTATTTCTATAGAAAATTTTGTCAAAATATTATTTCAATAGAAAATTTTGTCAAAATATTATTTCAATAGAAAATTTTGTCAAAATTTTATTTCTATAGAAAATTTTGTTAAAATTTTATTTCTATAGAAACTTTTGTCAAAATTTTATTTCTATAGAAAATTTTGTCAAAATTATATTTCTATAGAAAATTTTGTCAAAATTCTATTTCTATAGAAAATTTTGTCAAAATTTTATTTCTATAGAAAATTTTGTCAAAATTTTATTTCTATAGAAAATTTTGTCAAAATTTTATTTCTATAGAAAATTTTGTCAAAATTTTATTTCTATAGAAAATTTTGTCAAAATTTTATTTCTATAGAAAATTTTGTCAAAATTTTATTTCTATAGAAAATTTTGTCAAAATTTTTTGAGTCTTTAGGACAATTTTTCAAAATATAATTTCTATAGAAAATTTTGTCAAAATTTTATTTCTATAGAAAAGTGTGGATGACCGTCTTTAGTAGAAATTTCTACGCAATCCATGGTGGAGGGTACATAAGATTCGGCCTGGCCGAACGTACGGCCGTATATACTGGTTATTTTATGATATGCTAACTGAGATGAATAAAAAAATCCATGGATTTTTTCCATAAAAAATCATTGAACTATTGAGACATATTATATTAAAGAAACTTAAATCAAAAAAAAAAAACGAATAATGGATATAAAATACGCTAAATGCGAAATAAATAAAAACAATAACTCTTTAATTTGAAAAATTATTTTAACCGACTTTATTACCATGCAATAAAGTTTGTAAAAAAAACACACACACAAAACTCCCTAAGCGATTGATACAAAAAAATAGTATGAAATATATTTTCATATGGAGGGTGTTAATTTATTAAAACATTTTCCTCCGTTCCGGATGTTCGACACATTCGTTTTGCATATACGCAATAGGGGTAAATTTAACACCTCATAGCCATTGGATTGGATATGAGACTAAAAGACAAAGTGTGGGTGAAACCATAATTTTTAATACCAGATACCCAGATTTAATAACATTTTGTAGTGTAAATGACTGCGACCATTTACATATTTATGTTCATTTTTATGGAATTTATGACGGCGGTGGCGTTGGCAATAAATAAAGTCCTTCATACTGTATGATTATAAAATTTATATTCTGAAATGCTTTAACCAGTACTTAATGTGAAGTTTCACTATTGTACTCCTTCTTACGCTCTCTCTCTCTCGCTCGCTTGCTCACATACTTACTCTCTCATATATGTGGAAATATATGGCTATTGATGGTTTATATGTTGTAATTAAGTCATATGGCCTAGGGGGTAATGAATCAAAAGTAGCCATATATTTGCGTTGTGTTTATTTACTTTTTGTTATGGTTAAAGGACAAAACGGAAAAAACGGAAAAAAGAATGTCGTATTTACAATCTCTGTATATGTACCATATAAACTTTAATATTTCCTTGTCATATAAGAAATATGTATATGAATATTTTGGTCGTGTGTGTGTGTTTGTGTGAGTATAAATACAACAGGGCTTTAGACCTATAATGCTGTGATCGTAGAGTCACAAACATTTCAAGATGTACGTGAGCATAAATTGCTTGTATTTAGCTTCATTAGCAGTGCTCTTTTAATGAGCTAACAGTACAGCACAATAAAAGGGTTAACATGCTACTGTAGGTGTCTACAAAATATACACTGAAATTACAGTAGGCCCAACAAAAAGAACAATTTTGTTTAATTTTAGAAAATTTAGATTATTTTTAGAAAAAATTTAATACTATTTATTAAAAACGCTGACATCACGTCGATATCACAAAAATCAGTAAATATTTTTTCGATAAATTCTAGAAAATTTTGTAAACATTAATTAATTTTCTCTTCAATTGTTAAAGAAAGTTTTGTAATTTGAAGCAAAAAATTGAAATTCAAAATTGTCAGAATATCTTGAGGGCAATACGAATTTCAAGATGGGTGCATTTGTAGTAAAATTTACAAATTTAAAGAAATAATGCAATATTTTGTGTAAACCTCACATTTAGTAAATTTTAATGCTTCCTTAGTATATAATTTTTCCCGTTTTTTACTTCATTTAACTAACGTAAGCAAAACGGAAACTTTCTCCATACATAATAATTCCATGAACTAAAATAAAGTTAAATTGTTTTTAGTGATTTTTTTAGTGTAAACAGGTCTAATTAAAGGGAAATCAAAGTTGTGTTACTTTTACGGTTGCCACAGTTGGAATTCTACCACAAATGGTAGAATTCCAAAATTTTCTATAAAAATATAATTTTGATAAAATCTTCTATAGAAAAAATTTTGAGAAAAAATTTCTATAGAAGTAACATTTTGGCGAAATTGTCTACAGAAATACAAATTTTGAAAATATTTTCTATAGAAATAAATTTTTGAGAAAATTTTCTAAAGAAATAAATTTTGACAAAATTTTCTAAAGAAATAAATTTAGACCAAATTTTCTATAGAAATAAAATTTTGACAAAAATTTTCTATCGAAGTAAAATTTTGGCAAAATTGTATATAGAAATAAAATTTTGAAAATATTTTCTATAGAAATAAAATTTTGAGAAAATTTTCTAAAGAAATAAATTTTGACAAAATTTTCTATAGAAATAAATTTAGACTAAATTTTCTATAGAAATACAATTTTGACAAATTTTTCTATAGAAGTAAAATTTTGGTGAAATTGTCTAAAGAAATAAAATTTTGAAAATATTTTCTATAGAAATAAAATTTTGAGAAAATTTTCTAAAGAAATAAAATTTGACAAAATTTTCTAAAGAAATAAATTTAGATCAAATTTTCTATAGAAAAAAAATTTGACAAAATTTTCTATAGAAATAAAATTTTGACAAAATTTTCTATAGAAATAAAATTTTGATAAAATTTTCTATAGAAATAAAATTTTGACAAAATTTTCTATAAAAATATAATTTAGACAACATTTTCTATATAAATAAAATTTTAACAAAATTTTCTATAGAAATAAAATTTTGACAAAATTTTCTATAGAAATAAAATTTTGACAAAAATTTCTATAGAATTAAAATCTTCATAAAATTTTCTATAGAAATAAAATTTTGACAAAATTTTCTATAAATATATAATTTAGACAACATTTTCTATAGAAATAAAATTTTAACAAAATTTTCTATAGAAATAAAATGTTGACAAAATTTTCTATAGAATTAAAACTTTCATAAAATTTTCTAGAGAAATAAAATTTTGATAAAACATTCTATAGAAATAGAATTTTGACAAAATTTTCAATAAAAATAAAATTTTACAAAAATTTTCTATAGAAATAAAATTTTGACAAAATTTTCTATAAAAATAAAATTTTGACACAATTTTCTATAGAAATAAATTAAGACCAAGTTTTCTATAGAAATTAAATTTTGACAAAATTTTGTATAGAAGTAAAACATTGGCGAAATTTTCTATAGAAATAAAATTTTGAGAAAATTTTTTAAAGAAATAAAAATTTGGCAAAATTTTCTATAGAAATAAAATTTTAACCAAATTTTCTATAGAAATAAAATTTTGACAAAATTTTCTATAGAATTAAAATTTTCATAAAATTTTCTATAGAAATAAATTTTTGATAAAATTTTCTATATAAATACAATTTTGACAAAATAAATAAAATTTCGGCAAAATTTTCTATAGAAATAAAATTTTGACATAATTTTCTATAGAAATAAAATTTTGACAAAATTTTCTGTTAAAATATAATTTAGACAAAATTTTCAATAGATATAAAATGTTGACAAAATTTTCAATAGAAATAAAATTTTGCAAAATTTTCTGTAGAAATAAAACTTTGACAAAATTTTCTATAGAAATAAAATTTTGACAAAATTTTCGATAGAAATAAAATTTTGACAAAATTTCTTATAAATATAAAATGTTGACAAAAATTTCTATAGAAATAAAATTTTGACAAAATTTTCTATAGAAATAAAATGTTGCCACAATTTTCTAAAGAAATAAATTCAGACCAAATTTTCTTTAGAAATAAAATTTTGACAAAATCTTCTAAAGAAATAAACTTTTGGCAAAATTTTCTATAGAAATAAAATTTTGATAAAATTTTCTACAGAAATAAAATTTTGACAAAATTTTCTGTCAAAATAAAGGGTGATTCTTTTGAGGTTAGGATTTTCATGCATTAGTATTTGACAGATCACGTGGGATTTCAGACATGGTGTCAAAGAGAAAGATGCTCAGTATGCTTTGACATTTCATCATGAATAGACTTACTAACGAGCAACGCTTGCAAATCATTGAATTTTATTACCAAAATCAGTGTTCGCTTCGAAATGTGTTTCGCGCTTTACGTCCGATTTATGGTCTACATAATCGACCAAGTGAGCAAACAATTAATGCGATTGTGACCAAGTTTCGCACTCAGTTTACTTTATTGGACATTAAACCAACCACACGAATGCGTACAGTGCGTACAGAAGAGAATATTGCGTCTGTTTCTGAGAGTGTTGCTGAAGACCGTGAAATGTCGATGAATGAAATGTCGCAGCAATTGGGTTTGTGTTATTCGACCACATGGAAGATTTTACGCAAAGATCTTGGTGTAAAACCGTATAAAATACAGCTCGTGCAAGAACTGAAGCCGAACGATCTGCCACAACGTCGAATTTTCAGTGAATGGGCCCTAGAAAAGTTGGCAGAAAATCCGCTTTTTTATCGACAAATTTTGTTCAGCGATGAGGCTCATTTCTGGTTGAATGGCTACGTAAATAAGCAAAATTGCCGCATTTGGAGTGAAGAGCAACCAGAAGCCGTTCAAGAACTGCCCATGCATCCCGAAAAATGCACTGTTTGGTGTGGTTTGTACGCTGGTGGAATCATTGGGCCGTATTTTTTCAAAGATGCTGTTGGACGCAACGTTACGGTGAATGGCGATCGCTATCGTTCGATGCTAACAAAAACTTTTTGTTGCCAGAAATGGAAGAACTGAACTTGGTTGACATGTGGTTTCAACAAGATGGCGCTACATGCCACACAGCTCGCGATTCTATGGCCATTTTGAGAGAAAACTTCGGAGAACAATTCATCTCAAGAAATGGACCGGTAAGTTGGCCACCAAGATCATGCGATTTGACGCCTTTAGACTATTTTTTGTGGGGCTACGTCAAGTCTAAAGTCTACAGAAATAAGCCAGCAACTATTCCAGCTTTGGAAGACAACATTTCCGAAGAAATTCGGGCTATTCCGGCCGAAATGCTCGAAAAAGTTGCCCAAAATTGGACTTTCCGAATGGACCACCTAAGACGCAGCCGCGGTCAACATTTAAATGAAATTATCTTCAAAAAGTAAATGTCATGGACCAATCTAACGTTTCAAATAAAGAACCGATGAGATTTTGCAAATTTTATGCGTTTTTTTTAAAAAAAAGTTATCAAGCTCTTAACAAATCACCCTTTATAATTTAGACAAAATTTTCTATAGATATAAAATGTTGACAAAATTTTCTTTAGAAATAAAATTTTGCAAAATTTTCTGTAGAAATAAAACTTTGACAAAATTTTCTATAGAAATAAAATTTTGACAAAATTTTCTATAGAAATAAAATTTTTACAAAATTTTCTATAGAAATAACCTTTTGGCAAAATTTTCTATAAAAATAAAATTTTGATAAAATTTTCTATAGAAATAAAATTTTGACAAAATTTTCTTTAAAAATATAATTTAGACAAAATTTCCTATAAATATAAAATGTTGACAAAAATTTCTATAGAAATAAAATATTAACAAAATTTTCTATAAAAATATAATTTAGACAAACTTTTCTATACAAATAAAATTTTGACAAAATTTCCTATAGAAGTAAAATTTTGGCGAAATTGTCTATAGAAATAAAATTCTTTAAATATTTTCTATAGAAATAAAATTTTGAGAAAATTTTCTAAAGAAATAAAATTTGACCAAATTTTCTAAAGAAATAAAATTTCGACAAAATTTTCTATAGAAATAAAATTTTGACAAAATTTTCTATAGAAATAAAATTTTGACAAAATTTTCTATAGAAATAAAATTTTAACAAAATTTTCTATAGAAATAAAATTTTGACAAAATATTCTATAGAAATAAACATTTGGCAAAATTTTCTATAAAAATAAAATTTTAATAAAATTCTCTATAGAAATAAAATTTTGACAAAATTTTCTATAAAAATATAATTTAGCAAAACTTAGACAAAATTTTCTATAGATATAAAATGATGACAAAATTGTCTATAGAAATAAAGTTTTGACAAAATTTTCTATGGAAATAAAATTTTGACAAAATTTTCTATAGAAATAATATGTTACACAATTTTCTATCGAAATAAAACTTTGACAAAATTTTCTATAGAAATAAAATTTTGACAAAATTTTCTATAGAAATAAAATTTTGCAAAAATTTTCCACAGAAATAAAATGTTGACAAAAATTTTCTATAGAAATAAAATATTGACAAAATTTTCTATAAAAATATAATTTTAACAAAATTTTCTATAGAAATAAAATGTTGACAAAATTTTCTATAGAAATAAAATTTTGCAAAAATTTTCTATAGAAATAAAATTTTGCAAAAATTTTCTATAGAAATAAAATTTTGACAAAATTTTCTATAGAAATAAAATTTTGACAAAATTTTCTATAGAAATAAAATTTTGGCAAAATTTTCAATAAAAATAAAATTTTGACAAAATTTTCTATAAAAATATAATATAGAAAAAATTTTCTATAGATGTAAAATGTTGACAAAAATTTCTATAAACAAATGTTGATAAAATTTTCTATAGAAATAAAATTTTGACAAAATTTTCTATAAAAATATAATTTAGGCAAAATTTTCTATGGAAATAAAATTTTGACAAAATTTTCTATAGAAATAAAATTTTGACAAAATTTTCTATAGAAATAAAACTTTGACAAAATTTTCTATAGAAATACAATTTTGACAAAATTTTCTATAGAAATAAAATTTTGATAAAATTTTCTATAGAAATAAAATTTTGACAAAATTTTCTATATAAATAAAATTTTGACAAAATTTTCTATAGAAATACAATTTTGACAAAATTTTCTATAGAAATAAAATTTTGATAAAATTTTCTATAGAAATACAATTTTGACAAAATTTTCTATATAAATAAAATTTTGACAAAATTTTCTATAGAAATACAATTTTGACAAAATTTTCTATAGAAATAAAATTTTGACAAAATGTTCTATATTAAATAAATTTTTGACAAAATTTTCTACAGAAATAAAATTTTGCAAAAGTTTTCTATCAAAACAAAATTTTGACAACATTTTTTATAGAAATAAAGTTTTCACATCCAAAACACTGATATTGAATAACACCTTAAGAAGTGATGCAAATTCAGTGGAACGGCTGTTGAATTGATGGTCATCTGTCCTATGACAAGCCTATGCGAAATTCATCGCTTCTGCTCCAATTTTGCACCACTTCCGTAACCTAAAAGAAAATTTTCACTACTTTCTTGGAGACGCTTTTTTGCTGGGATATTATTACAATTTTACCGTACGATATTATTGGACATAATAAATATTCAGGAATTTGTATTAGTAAGGTATTGAAAAGAAAATGTCACATACCAATCTCCACAAGCCTGACTATACACATGTTTCTTCGCTGGCCAAGTTGAATTTCCATAGACTTAAAGTAGATCTGTCTTGTGAGATGATTCAATTTGGGTAAATCTAAATTTGTTTTAATGAAAAATATTTCGATACAAAAATTTTACCAAACATGACACCCAAAAAAAAAAAAAAACACTAACTATGACATTATTGAAAAGCTAGTGGAAAATATTGTAAAAATTGTATGTCATCGTACTATGACATTAGCTGGTAAATCAAAGCATTTGATTTTCTATTTTAGAATGACAAATTAACAATTCTTCTTCTCGCTGTTATGCAAAAGACTTGATCATTGATAAGATTTCATTGACATGAAATCAATTTGTAGCATTGTTCTTGTGTAAATTTTGAATAACACGTAATAGTCAAGGCCGCAATGAGAAGAGAGTAAATATTTGGAGTTTCAATTGTCATTAGATGGTTCAACGAGGGATATATATTTTAATTACAACATTTTTGGATGTGAATTTTTATTTTTAAAAACATCGGTTTCAGATCATATTAAGTGAAGTCCTCAACGGAAAATTTTAACCCTAGACCAATTTATCGTCAGCTATGTGAAGCCATAGTAGTTGCGGAGGTTCATCCATCCCAACCACCCTTTACACTGTACCGCTCCGATCGGTGGTGAATTTAGTTTCAGACAGACAGAACAGATTAATGATCCGGATTTTTTCTCCATTCCGCTTCCGACTTAACCTAGGAGGCCACTTCAACAAAATTTTACCACCCGAGATCTATGGAAGATCTAAGTGGAGCTTCGTCTCTCGCTTCAAGACAAATTTCCTAGACGGGAGGAGCTGTTGAGAGAATTAAATCACTCCAAGAAATACAATTTTGACAAAATTTTCTATTAAAATAAATAAAAATAAAAAAATAAGAAAAAAAAATAAAATTAAAAAAAAAATTCTACAAAAAAAATTTGACAAAATTTCCTATAGAAATAAAATTTTTAAAAATTTTTCTATAAAAATAAAATTTTTAAAAAATTTTCTATAGAAATAAAATTTGGGCAAAATTTTCAATTGAAATAAAATTTTGACAAAACTTTCTAAAGAAATAAAATTTTTTAAAAATTTTCTATAGAAATAGAATTTTAACAAAATTTTTTATAGAAATACAAATTTTGACTAAATTTTCTATAGACATAAAATTTTGACAAAATTTTCTACAGGAGTAAAATTTTGCAAACATTTTCTATAGAAATAAAATTTTAACAAATCTTTCTATAGAAATAAAATTTTTAAAAAATTTTCTATAGAAACAAAATTTTCTATAAAAGTAAAATTTTAAAAAAATTTTCTATAGAAATACAATTTTGCAAAAATTTTCTATAGAAATAACATTTTGCAAAAATTTTCTATGGAAATAAAGTTTTTTATGCAAATAACATTTTTACAAAATTTTCTATAGAATTAAATTTTAAAGAAAATTTTCTAGATAAATAAAATTTTAAGACAAGTTTCTATAGAAATAAAATTTTTACAAAATTTTTTATAGGAATAAAATTTTGACAAAATTTTCTATAGAAATAAAATTTTGAAAAAAATTGCTATAGAAATAAATATTTTACAAAAATTGCCTGTAGAAATAAAACTTTGACAAATTTTTCTACGGAAAAAAAAATTTGCAAAAATTTTCTATAGAACTGAAAATTTGAGAATATTTTCTATAAATTTTTTTAAAAATTTTTTATAAAAATAAAGTTTGGACAAAATTTCCTACAGAAATAAAATTAAAACAAAATTTTCTACAGAAATAAAATTGTAACAAAATTTTATATAGAAATCAAATTTTGTTAAAATTCTCTAAAGGAATAAAATTTAGACAAAATTTTCTATAGAAATAAAATTTTGAAAAAATTTCTATAGAAATAAAATTTTAACAAAAAAATTTTCTATAGAAATAAAGTTTTGATAAAATTGCCTATAGAAATAAAATTTTGCAAAATTGCCTATAAAAATAAAATTTTGACAAATTTTTCTACGGAAATAAAATTTTGCAAAAAAATTCTATAAAAATAAAATTTTGCTAAAATTTTCTATAGTAATAAAATGTTAACAAAATTTTCTATATAAATAAAATTTTCACAAAATTTTCTATAGGAATAAAATTTTGACAAAATTTGGTACAGAAATAAAATTTGGACAAAATTTCGTATAGAAATAAAATTTTGACGAAAATTCATTTTGCTAAAATTTTCTATAGAAATAAAATTTAGATAAAATTTTCTATAAAAATAAAATTTTTTAAAAATTTTCTATAGAAATAAATTTTCAAAATTTTTTCAAAATTTCCTACAGAAATAAAATTCAAAAATTTTAACGAAATTTTCTATAGAAATCAAATTGTTTTAAAATTCTCGATAGAAATAAAATTTAGACAAAATTTTCTATAGAAATAAAATTTTAAAAAAAATTTCTATAAAAATAAAATTTTGCAAAAATTTTCTATAGAAATAACATTTTGTCAAAATTGCCTATAAAATAAAAATTTGACAAATTTTTCTACCGAAATAAAATTTTGCAAAAATTTTCGATAGAAATAAAATTTTGCAAAAATTTTCGATAGAAATAAAATTTTGCAAAAATTTTCGATAGAAATAAAATTTTGCTAAAATTTTCTATAGAAATCAAATTTTGAGAAAATTTTCTATAGAAATAAAATTTTGGCAAAAATTTTTAAACATTTTCTACAAAAATAAAATTTTGCTAAAATTTTCTATAGAAATTAAATTTAGATAAAATTTTCTATAAAAATAATTTTTTTTTAAAAATTTTCTATAGAAATAAAGTTTGGACAAAATTTCCTACAGAAATAAAATTCAAAAATTTTAACGAAATTTTCTATAGAAATCAAATTTTGTTAAAATTCTCTATAGAAATAAAATTTAGACAAAATTTTCTATAGAAATAAAATTTTAACAAAATTTTCTATAAAAATAAAATTTTTATTGTTGTTTTTGATCTCAGCTTAAAGCCATGCATTGACTAAACTACAAGTGTAGCTTAACCAACAGAGGAAAAGTATGCTTGTCAAATTTATTTGGGCAAAGCCCTATAGACTGCAAGATGGTTGGATGTACAGTTGTTTCGGAATTACCACATTCCTCATCAGCATCCTCTACTTGCAGCAAAACTTGAAGTACAAACCCACAATAAACAACAAAACACGAGTGAAGTAATAGGAAGCACGCTCAAAATAAACCCAGCCAACTGCACTCAAATCGATGATTTGATGGTGGCAAAGGAAAAGAGAAATGTTTGTATGAATTTAATTCGGCATAAGCCGGCTATCATAAACCTTTTTTCGGAATGTTCAAGTGGTTCACCATGGATTTAGTGAACTGCCAGAATTTATTCTGATAATTGGTTGATAGTTTTGCTGCAAGTAGAGGATGCTGATGAGGAATGTGGTAATTCCGAAACGTGCGTCCATCCAACCATCTTGCAGTCTATAGGGCTTTGCCCAAATAAATTTGACAAAAATTTTTTCCTCTGTTGGTTAAGCTACTCTTGTAGTTAAGTCAACACAATAGTTTTAAAGCTGAGATCAAAACCACAAATATGATTGAAGTACAAACCCACAATAAAAAACAAAACACGAATGAAATAAAATTTTGACAACATTTTTTAAAACTTTTCTATAGAAATAAAATTTTGACAAAATTTTCTTTAGAAATAAAATTTCGAGAAAATTTTCTATAGAAATAAAATTTTGAGAAAATTTTCTATAGAAATGAAATTTCACAAACATTTTCTTTACAAATAAAACTTTCGCAAAATTTTCTACAGAAATAAAGTTTTAGTAAAATTTTCTATTGAAATCAAATGTTGACAAAATTTTCTATAGAAATAAAATTTGGACAAAATTTTCTATATAAATAAAATTTGGACAAAATTGTCAATAGAAATAAAATTTAGACAAAATTTTCTACAAAAATAAAACTTTGACAAAATCTATATATATAAAATTCAATCTATATTTGTTTATTTGTTTGTTTGTTTGTTTGATTGTTTGTTTTTATGTACCGAGTTGGCTCCGAAACGGCTGATCCGATTTACTTGAAACTTTCAGAGATCGTAGGGGGCGTTCATGTGGTGAAAATAGGGTACCTCATTTTTTGACACCTGGTCGCGGAGGGGGACCTCCCCTTTGGCGGACTTTTTGAAAATTGGACCAAAGATGACCGATTTGCTTGAAATTTTCATTGAAGGTTGGGGTTGGCATCTAGACAAAGATCCGCTACTTTATATTTCGATATTTGGTGGCGGAGGGGGACCTCCCCTTTGTTCGACTTTTTTTTAAAGTACAGTGAAAAAACTAAAATTCTCTAAATTATCTCAGATTTACAAAGAACATGCGGTAAGGTTATGGAATTAATATGGGGTACCTGATGATTTCATATGTGGACGGGGGAGGTCCCCCCCCCCTTGCCCTACTTTTTGAAACTTGGAACAAAATTATGCGATTTGCTTGAAATTTTCATAGAATGTTGGGGTTGGCATCTAGACAAAAATCTGCTACATTATTTTTCGATATTTGGTCGGGGAGGGGCGCCACCCCTTTGCCCGACTTTTTTTTTATAGTACAGTGAAAACAAAACTAAACTCCCCCGACTGAAATTTTACGGAACAAATGGGTGAGGTTATGAAATTTATATCAGGTTCCAGATTTTTTAATAAAAATAAAAGGTCATAGGGAGACATCCGCTTCTCTTCAGTACATACAGAGAAACAATTAAACTTTACCGAGTTACTTGAAATGTACAGAGGACTGGGGAGAGGTTACGATATTAATAGTTGATATCTGATTTTGTGATATTTGAATGGAAGAGAGGTCGCCCCTTTATTCTTATAATTTGCTCTACATTTTCTGGGACGTTTACAAAAGATACGCTACATCACTTTTCGATATTTGGTCGGGGAGGAGGTCCTCCTCTAAAGCTATAAAAAAAATTCTTAAGTTTTCTTGAAATTAACAAAAGCAGTGGGGGAAGGTTATGAACGAAGAGGCAACCTTCCTTGCCCCACACTTGAAGGAAAGTTTCAAGAATTTTCAGGGAAAGTTAGGGATGCTATTCACTACGGTGTTTGTCGATATTGTATCGGGAAAAGTGACGTCCCTTTAAAACAATAGAGCAAAATTTAAACATCTCCGATCTACTTGAAATTTACAGGGAACGTGGGAGGAGGTGATTAAATGTATACATGATTGATGGTTAGTAGGTATGTGATTTTTCGATATCTGGTTGGGGAAGGGGAAAATTGAAATAAACTTTGTCGATTTACTTCGATAGAATTTATAGGGACCATTGAATAGTTTGTAAAATTAATATAGGGTACGTGATAGTTCGATATCAGGTCGGAGTAGAGCGAAGGTGGGGAGAGGGTTCCCTTTTGTCCGTTTTTTTTTTTCTTAAATTGAAAGTAGAGGGTTTTCTGTAAATGGGAACTCGATACATAATTTGATGACATATTTTATGCACAGGCTTCTGCCTGACTTCTTTTTAGTAAAGAACTTAAATTTACATGAAATTGGCAGCCAACGTAGAGGGTGCATCATTTTCCAACATTTTAGCAAATATTAATGTGGTAAAATTTTTTACTACTTTTGCTTTTTCTAATTTATTGGATGGGAAACAGTAATTCTTTATATGTTATTATAATGTAGTGCTCAATTTTCAGATATATTGAGAAGAAGGATACCTTTCCTTGACAAACCACACTTAAAATTCACATGAAATATAGAAGATTGTCCAACTACTTGAATACAGAACATTATTTAAAAAATTTGGAGGAAAGGGTACACCCTCTCCACGACATTTTTTAAGACGAACCGTTTTACATATGCATATACTTCGTATTTGTACCTATAAACGAAAAAGCACGTAGTCGGATTTGTTTGAAAGAATTCAAATCTTTTCGAATTCGTTTTCAGCACGAAGGATATGGTTGACTAACTTAACGCAAAATATTCCTACACATAGCTTTGGAAGGCGCAGCGAAGCGGGCCGGGGTACGCTAGTTGTCTATAAAAAGAAAATTTTTACATAATTTTTTTTTTTGTTTGTTTGGTATTCTCCGAATTTTGGTAGTTTATTGTTGGCTCGAGTGGCAACCGTGTTACCAGTGTGCGAGTCATAAGCGTATTTAAGGAGAGCTTTAATGGGGACAACAGCTATTCCCTAGTTCCCCCTAGTAACGCCTATTGCTCCCAGAAAATGTTAAATGTTGTTGACCTTTGGAATGTCTTGGTGGGGTTTAGTTTCCCCCTCTTAGACAAAATTCGTAGCTACGCCAGTGTCATTTTCAATCTACTCAGATCGTTACAGTCTAACTATGTGAGATAGACCCTGAGCCTATCTCACTTCCTTTAGGTTATAGGTAGTATATGCACCAACTTGAAATATCCTATTCCCCAATAGTCGAATGAATGAATCTAAAGAGTATTGAGAAAATCCTCTTTATAAAATCTCCAACAGCTTAGTCATTTGTCCATCGATTTAACTGCTAACTGCTTTGTATTAAAAATTGCATCTCCATAATCGAAAGCATTGCATTTGCTGCTGCTGCTGCACACTTTGCCACATAATTTCGAATGGTGGGAGAAAATCCTTTGCCATAATCATAAATTCGATGAGATACTCATTGCATCGATTGCCATCATCTAAACTAAAGGACTTCAAGCAATTCGTGTCATCGACTAAATAGCATAACCTCAGCCGTTTTATGTCCCAGCACTCGATTGGCATACAACAAGCCAACACTTTCTACTTCAATGTCGGTGACATTTTCATGTGGATGCCAATGGATTTCTTATTAAACCTGTTGCTGACATCACTGGAATTACTGCCACTTGAAGATAATGCGCTCTCCTCTCGCCATTGTGTACCATGGACTACACAATGGAAGCACTTGTGATTGCATTGATTATTGGCCATAGACAAAAATGACTATGGTGGGTGGTGGATGTGGAGGGGGTGGTGAAAGATGAAAGCCTGGATTCCACTTCTCAAGAAAATGGGTACTGCCAACATGGTACTAAGAAGCGAGCATTGATCTGAGGATGAGCATTAAATAAAACGTAAATGAAAAAAAAAAAAAAATCACTGAGATTCCTATATCACCAGAACATTTCATGGTAGAAAATCTTATCGCAAGCACATTGACAATATTCCACAATTTCCTTTATTTTATTAAGCATTACCATTGAGAGTGGATGGAATTCCAGAAAAATCACTAAAAAGGGGATTGTGAGGATTTTTCAACCCACGCCATCTTACACTAACGGAAAAAGGATCAAAGACATAAACGATAACCCTTCATGATTATACCACAAATCAGAGCAAAGGCTAATAGGAAGCCTAAACATCCAATATCCCAAACAAAGTGAGAAAAAAACGAAATGAATGATACATGCTAATGATCCATTTCGAAGATATTCGTAATATAATCTAGCCAGATTTGTAACCACTGTTAATGAACTGTGGTCACACATCTATATACAATTTTTACAAAATTTTATTTCTATCAAAAATTTTCAGAAAATGTTATTTCTATCAAAAATTTTCAGAAAATTTTATTTCTATAGAAAATTTTTGCAAAAATGTATTTCAATAGAAAATGTTTTCAAAATTTTATATCTATAGAAAATTTTATTTCTAAAGAAAATTTTGTCAAAAATTATTTATTTTATTTCTACAGCACACTGTTGTCAAAATTTTATTTCTATAGAAAATTTTCAGGAAATTTTACTTCAATAGAAAATTTTCTAAAAATTTTTATTTTGAAAGAAATTTTACAGAAAATTTTATTTCTATAGAAAAATTCCCGAAAAAAATTATTTCCATAGAAAATCTTGTTTTAAATTTTGTGTTTATAGAAAATTTTGTTTAAATTTTATTTCTATAAAAAATTTCAGAAAATTTTATTTCTATAGAAAATTTTGCAAAATTTTATTTCTATAGAAAATTTTGCAAAATTTTATTTCTATAGAAATTTTTGTCAAAATTTTATTTCTCTGGAAAACGTTTGCAAAATTTTATTGCTATAGAAAATTTTTGCAAAATTTTATTTCTATAGAAAATTTTTGCACTTTTTTTCTATAGGAAATTTTTGCAAAATTTTATTTCTATAGACAATTTTTGCAAAATTATATTTCTATAGAAGTTTTATTTCTATAGAAAATGTTTGTCAAAATTTTATTTCACTAGAAAATTTTATAATAATTTTATTTTATTTTTAATTTTTACAAAATTGTATTTTCAAAAAAAAATTATTTCCATAGAAATATTTCTGAAAATTTTATTTAAAATTTATGCAACATTTTATGTCTATAAAAAGTTTTTGCAAAATTTTATTTCCATAGATAACTTTATCAAAATTTTATCCCTATAGAACATTTTTGCAAAATTTTATTTCTCTAGAAAATTTTTTGTAAATTTTTTTAGAAAATTTTTGCAAAATTTTATTACTAGGAAAATATTTTTTGCAACATTTTATTACTAGGTGAAATTTTCTCAAAATTTTATTTTTATAGAAAATTTTTGAAAACTTTTATTTTTAGAATAAAGAAAATTTTGCAAAATTTTATTTTTATAGAAAATTTTGTCAAAATTTTATTTTTATAGAAAATTTTCTGAAAATTTTATTTCTATAAAAATTTTTCAAAAAATTTTATTTCTATAAAAAAAAATCCAAAAAAAATGTATTTCCATAGAAAATTTTGTTTTAAATTTTATGTTTATAGAAAATTTTGTCTAAATTTTATTTCTATAAAAAATTTCAGAAAATTTTATTTCTATAGAAAATTTTTGCAAAATTTTATTTCTATAGAAATTTTTGTCAAAATTTTATTTCTCTGGAAAACGTTTGCAAAATTTTATTGCTATAGAAAATTTTTGCCAAATTTTATTTCTATAGAAAATTTTTGCAAAAATTTTTTTTCTATAGGAAATTTTTGCAAAATTTTATTTCTGTAGACAATTTTTGCAAAATTATATTTCTATAGAAGTTTTATTTCTATAGAAAAATTTCACAAAAATTGTATTTCTATAGAAAATTTTGTCAAAATTTTATTTCTATAAAAACAAGTAAGGTAAGTCTAAAGTCGGGCGGGGCCGACTATATTATACCCTGCACCAATTTCAGAAAATTTCAGAAAATTTTATTTCTATAGAAAATTTTGCAAAATTTTATTTCTATAGAAATTTTTGTCAAAATTTTATTTCTCTGGAAAACGTTTGCAAAATTTTATTGCTATAGAAAATTTTTGCAAAATTTTATTTCTATAGAAAATTTTTGCAATTTTTTTTTCTATAGGAAATTTTTGCAAAATTTTATTTCTATAGACAATTTTTGCAAAATTATATTTCTATAGAAAAATTTCACAAAAATTTTATTTCTATAGAAAATTTTGTCACAATTTTATTTCTATAAAAACAAGTAAGGTAAGTCTAAAGTAGGGCGGGGCCGACTATATTATACCCTGCACCACTTTGTACATCTAAATTTTCGATACCATATCACATCCGTCAAATGTGTTGGGTGCTATATGGATGGCTTTTAGGACCATATTAGTCCATATCGGGCGAAAGATATATATAGGAGCTATATCTAAATCTGAACCGATTTCAATCAAATTTTGCACACTTGACTATACTACTAATTGGACTTCTAGTGCAAAATTTCAACCAAATTCGGCCTAAAATCTGGCTTCTGGGGCCATATAAGTCCATATCGGGCGAAAGATATATATGGGAGCTATATCTAAATCTGAACCGATTTCAATCAAATTTTGCACACTTGACTATACGACTAAATGTGTTTGTAAAAAATTTCAAGCAAATCGGTATAAAACTCTGGCTGCTGGGTCCATATTAGTGCATATCGGGCGAAAGATATATATGGGAGCTATATCTAAATCTGAACCGATTTCTTCCAAAATCAATAGGGTTCTATTCTGACCCAAATTAGGAATATGTGCCAAATTTGAAGGCGATTGAACTTAAATTGAGACCTAGACTTTGATCACAAAAATGTGTTCACAGACAGACGGACGGACGGACATACGAACAGACGGACATGGTTATATCGACTCAGGGACCCATCCTGAGCATTATTGTCAAAGACACCATGTGTCTATCTC
The DNA here is from genome assembly GCF_050003625.1 of Haematobia irritans. Classification (NCBI taxonomy): domain Eukaryota; kingdom Metazoa; phylum Arthropoda; class Insecta; order Diptera; family Muscidae; genus Haematobia; species Haematobia irritans. The sequence continues at coordinate 32,237,960 of NC_134398.1, forward strand.
GTCTCCTGCTGGGTGTTACAAACATATGCACTAACTTATAATACCCTGTTCCACAGTGTGGCGCAGGGTATAAAAATGTTGTTAAAATTTTATTTCTATAGAAAATGTTTTTCAAAATTTTATTTCACTAGAAAATTTTGTAATAATTTTATTTTATTTTAAATTTTTACAAAATTGTTTTTTCAAAAAAAAAATTATTTCCATAGAAATATTTCTGAAAATTTTATTTAAAATTTATGCAACATTTTATGTCTATAAAAAGTGTTTGCAAAATTTTATTTCCATAGATAACTTTATCAAAATTTTATCCCTATAGAACATTTTTGCAAAATTTTATTTCTATAGAAAATGTTTTGTAATTTTTTTCAGAAAATTTTTGAAAATTTTTATTACTAGGAAAATATTTTTTGCAAAGTTTTATTACTAGGTGAAATTTTCTCAAAATTTTATTTTTATAGAAAATTTTTGAAAACTTTTATTTTTAGAATAAAGAAAATTTTTGCAAAATTTTATTTCTATAGAAAATTTTTGCAAAAATTTATTTCTATAGAAAATGTTTTCAAAATTTTATATCCATAGAAAATTTTATTCCTAAAGAAAATTTTGTCAAAAACTATTTATTTTATTTCTATAGCAAACTGTTGTCAAAATTTTATTTCTGTAGAAAATATTCAGAAAATTTTACTTCAATAGAAAATTTTCTAAAAAATTTTATTTCTATAGAAATTTTTCAAAAAATTTTATTTCTATAGAAAAATTCCAGAAAAAATTTATTTCCATAGAAAATCTTGTTTTAAATTTTATGTTTATAGAAAATTTTGTCTAAATTTTATTTCTATAAAAAATTTCAGAAAATTTTATTTCTATAGAAAATTTTGCAAAATTTTATTTCTATAGAAATTTTTGTCAAAATTTTATTTCTCTGGAAAACGTTTGCAAAATTTTATTGCTATAGAAACTTTTTGCAAAATTTTATTTCTATAGAAAATTTTTGCAATTTTTTTTTCTATAGGAAATTTTTGCATAATTTTAGTTCTATAGACAAATTTTGCAAAATTATATTTCTATAGAAGTTTTATTTCTATAGAAAAATTTCACAAAAATTTTATTTCTATAGAAAATTTTGTCACAATTTTATTTCTATAAAAAAAATGTTGTTAAAATTTTATTTCTATAGAAAATGTTTGTCAAAATTTTATTTCACTAGAAAATTTTGTAATAATTTTATTTTATTTTAAATTTTTACAAAATTGTATTTTCAAAAAAAAATTATTTCCATTGAAATATTTCTGAAAATTTTATTTGAAATTTATGCAACATTTTATGTCTGTAAAAAGTTTTTGCAAAATTTTATTTCCATAGATAACTTTATCACAATTTTATCCCTATAGAACATTTTTGCAAAATTTTATTTCTATAGAAAATTTTTTGTAATTTTTTTTAGAAAATTTTTGCAAAATTTTATTACTAGGAAAATATTTTTTGCAACGTTTTATTACTAGGTGAAATTTTCTCAAAATTTTATTTTTATAGAAAATTTTTGAAAACTTTTATTTTTAGAATAAAGAAAATTTTTGCAAAATTTTATTTTTATAGAAAATGTTTGCAAAATTTTATTTTTATAGAAACTTTTCAGAAAATTTTATTTCTATTGCAAATTTTTGCAAAATTTTATTTCTATAGAAAAATTTCACAAAAATTTTATTTCTATAGTTTTTTATTTCTATGGAAAATTTTGTCAAAATTTTATTTTTATAGAAAATTTTCAGAAAATTTTATTTCTATTGCAAATTTTTGCAAAATTTTATTTCTATAGAAAAATTTCACAAAAATTTTATTTCTATAGAAAATTTTGTCAAAATTTTACTTCTATAAAAAAAGTTTGTCAAAATTCTATTTCCATAGAAAATTTTGTCAAAATTTTACTTCTATAAAAAAAGTTTGTCAAAATTCTATTTCCATAGAAAATTTTGTTAAAATTTTATTTCTATAAAAAATTTTTGTCAAAATTTTATTTCATTAGAAAATTTTGTAATAATTTTATTTTGTTTTTAATTTTTGGAAAATTTTATTTCTATAGAAAATTAAATTTGTTTTCATTTATTTGTATATTAATTATTGTCTGTACCAATACCATCTTTGATTTAATTCTTTCTGTACTTTTGTGTAAACAATTTTCCAAAAGTCATAACAGACATTTCAATTATTAGCATTTATTCAACTCAATTCCACTTCATAAACTCAAAAGTCATCGCAATACCAAAATCATTAGAATGCTAATGTGTTTCCATTTCATTTCATATTGCAAATTTATTTGTTTAACATGAGCAATGCAATATGGGAATCGTTGCGAATTGTTGAAATTCCCCCGGATGATATTGATTTGGTTTTCGTAAGGCACCATGTAATGAAATAAGGAAAAATTAAATATACTCGAAATACATTTGAATGAATTAATACCCTACACATATAGATATTGTTGTTTTACATGTGCAATATAGGAAATAGACCACTATATATCTCTAAAACTTTTTTTTTTGTATTTTCAGAATAACTCCAAAAAATTAAACGGATGATAAATTTTCGATATTAAAACAATTGAATAAGATATTCAATATATTCTAGTTCTCTGCAAAGGTAAGTTGACTTCATTACATTTTTAATATAATTGAATATGGACAAATATTCAATAGTAGCTGGCCCCAAATTTTTTTTTTAGTTTGAACTGTATCTCGAAAAAAATCAAAAACAGTGTACAATTAAAATGTTGACAAAATTTTTTATCGAAATAAAATTTTGACAAATTTTTTTATAGAAATAAAATTTTGACAAAATTTTCTATAGAAATTTTTTATCGGAATAAAATTTTGACAAAACTTTCTAAAGAAATAAAATTTTGACAAAGTTTTCTAAAGAAATAAAATTTTGACAGAATTTTCTATAGATATAAAATTTCGAGAAAATTGTCTATAGAAATAAAATTTTGGCAAAATTTTTTTTAGAAATAAAATTTTGAAAAAATTTTCTATAGAAATACAATTTTGAGAAAATTTTCTACACAATTAAAATTTCGAAAAATTTTTTTTACTGAAATAAAATCTTGACATATTTTTTTTCGAAATAAAATTTTGACAAAATTTTTTTTTTCAAAATAAAGTCTAGACAAAAT